>NC_092760.1:11653417-11900917 GCF_047496795.1 Chiloscyllium punctatum | reverse complement strand
GAGTGAGGGACTCGCTGTTGGAGTGAGTGAGGGACTCACTGTCGGAGTGAGTGAGGGTTCACTGTCGGAGTGAGTGAGGGGTCACTTTTGGAGTGAGTGAGGTTTCACTGTCGGAGTGAGTGAGGGACTCGCTGTCGGAGTGAGTGAGGGTTCACTGTCGGAGTGAGTGAGGGACTTGCTGTCGGAGTGAGTGAGGGACTCACTGTCGGAGTGAGTGAGGGTTCACTGTCGGAGTGAGTGAGGGACTCGCTGACGGAGTGAGTGAGGGTTCACTGTCGGAGTGAGTGAGGGACTCGCTGTCGGAGTGAGTGAGGGTTCACTGTCGGAGTGAGTGAGGGTTCACTGTCGGAGTGAGTAAGGGACTCGCTGTCGGAGTGAGTGAGGGACTCACTGTCGGAGTGAGTGAGGGACTCACTGTCGGAGTGAGTGAGGGACTCGCTGTCGGAGTGAGTGAGGGTTCACTGTCGGAGTGAGTGAGGATTCACTGTCGGAGTGAGTGATGATTCACTGTCGGAGTGAGTGAGGGACTCACTCTCGGAGTGAGTGAGGGTTCACTGTCGGAGTGAGTGAGGGTTCACTGTCGGAGTGAGTGAGGGTTCACTGTCGGAGTGAGTGAGGGACTCGCTGTCGGAGTGAGTGAGGGTTCACTGTCCGAGTGAGTGAGGGTTCACTGTCGGAGTGAGTGAGGGTTCACTGTCGGAGTGAGTGAGGGTTCACTGTCGGAGTGAGTGACAGACTCACTGTCGGAGTGAGTGAGGGTTCACTGTCGGAGTGAGTGAGGATTCACTGTCGGAGTGAGTGAGGGTTCACTGTCGGAGTGAGTGAGGGACTTGCTGTCGGAGTGAGTGAGGGTTCACTGTCGGAGTGAGCGAGGGTTCTCTGTCGGAGTGAGTGAGGGACTCGCTATCGGAGTGAGTGAGGAACACGCTGTCGGAGTGAGTGAGGGTTCACTGTCGAAGTGAGTGAGGGACTCACTGTCGGAGTGAGTGAGGCTTCACTATCGGAGTGAGTGAGGGTTCACTGCCAGAGTGAATGAGGGTTCACTGTCGGAGTGAGTGAGGGGTCACTATCGGAGTGAGTGAGGGACTCGCTGTCGGAGTTAGTGAGGGACTCGCTGTCGGAGTGAGTGAGGGTTCACTGTCGGAGTGAGTGAGGGACTCACTGTCGGAGTGAGTGAGTGACTCACTGTCGGAGTGTGTGAGGGACTCACTGTCGGAGGGAGTGAGGGACTCACTGTCGGAGTGAGTGAGGCTTCACTATCGGAGTGAGTGAGGGTTCACTGCCAGAGTGAATGAGGGTTCACTGTCGGAGTGAGTGAGGGGTCACTATCGGAGTGAGTGAGGGACTCGCTGTCGGAGTTAGTGAGGGTTCACTGTCGGAGTGAGTGAGGGTTCACTGTCGGAGTGAGTGAGGGACTCGCTGTTGGAGTGAGTGAGGGACTCACTGTCGGAGTGAGTGAGGGTTCACTGTCGGAGTGAGTGAGGGGTCACTTTTGGAGTGAGTGAGGTTTCACTGTCGGAGTGAGTGAGGGACTCGCTGTCGGAGTGAGTGAGGGTTCACTGTCGGAGTGAGTGAGGGACTTGCTGTCGGAGTGAGTGAGGGACTCACTGTCGGAGTGAGTGAGGGTTCACTGTCGGAGTGAGTGAGGGACTCGCTGACGGAGTGAGTGAGGGACTCGCTGACGGAGTGAGTGAGGGGTCACTTTTGGAGTGAGTGAGGGTTCACTGTCGGAGTGAATGAGGGTTCACTGTCGGAGTGAGTGAGGGGTCACTGTCGGAGTGAGTGAGGGTTCACTGTCGGAGTGAATGAGGGTTCACTGTCGGAGTGAGTGAGGGACTCGATGTTGGAGTGAGTGAGGGTTCACTGTCGGAGTGAGTGAGGGTTCACTGTCGGAGTGAGTGAGGGACTCGATGTTGGAGTGAGTGAGGGTTCACTGTCGGAGTGAGTGAGGGTTCACTGTCGGAGTGAGTGAGGGACTCACTGTTGGAGTGAGTGAGGGACTCACTGTCGGTGTGAGTGAGGGTTCACTGTCGGAGTGAGTGAGGGTTCACTGTTGGAGTGAGTGAGGGACTCGCTGTCGGAGTGAGTGATGGTTCACTGTCGGAGTGAGTGAGGGTTCACTGTCGGAGTGAGTGAGGGTTCACTGTCGGAGTGAGTGAGGGACTCACTGTCGGAGTGAGTGAGGGTTCACTGTCGGAGTGAGTGAGGGACTCACTGTCGGAGTGAGTGAGGGTTCACTGTCGGAGTGAGTGAGGGTTCACTGTCGGAGTGAGTGAGGGTTCACTGTCGGAGTGAGTGAGGGTTCACTGTCGGAGTGAGTGAGGGTTCACTGTCGGAGTGAGTGAGGGACTCGCTGTCGGAGTGAGTGAGGGTTCACTGTCGGAGTGAGTGAGGGACTCGCTGTTGGAGTGAGTGAGGGACTCACTGTCGGAGTGAGTGAGGTTTCACTGTCGGAGTGAGTGAGGGACTCGCTGTCGGAGTGAGTGAGGGTTCACTGTCGGAGTGAGTGAGGGACTCGCTGTTGGAGTGAGTGAGGGACTCACTGTCGGAGTGAGTGAGGGTTCACTGTCGGAGTGAGTGAGGGGTCACTTTTGGAGTGAGTGAGGTTTCACTGTCGGAGTGAGTGAGGGACTCGCTGTCGGAGTGAGTGAGGGTTCACTGTCGGAGTGAGTGAGGGACTTGCTGTCGGAGTGAGTGAGGGACTCACTGTCGGAGTGAGTGAGGGTTCACTGTCGGAGTGAGTGAGGGACTCGCTGACGGAGTGAGTGAGGGACTCGCTGACGGAGTGAGTGAGGGGTCACTTTTGGAGTGAGTGAGGGTTCACTGTCGGAGTGAATGAGGGTTCACTGTCGGAGTGAGTGAGGGGTCACTGTCGGAGTGAGTGAGGGTTCACTGTCGGAGTGAATGAGGGTTCACTGTCGGAGTGAGTGAGGGACTCGCTGACGGAGTGAGTGAGGGTTCACTGTCGGAGTGAGTGAGGGACTCGCTGTCGGAGTGAGTGAGGGTTCACTGTCGGAGTGAGTGAGGGTTCACTGTCGGAGTGAGTGAGGGTTCACTGTCGGAGTGAGTAAGGGACTCGCTGTCGGAGTGAGTGAGGGTTCACTGTCGGAGTGAGTGAGGGACTCGCTGTCGGAGTGAGTGAGGGTTCACTGTCGGAGTGAGTGAGGGTTCACTGTCGGAGTGAGTGAGGGACTCGCTGTCGGAGTGAGTGAGGGTTCACTGTCGGAGTGAGTGAGGGACTCGCTGTCGGAGTGAGTGAGGGTTCACTGTCGGAGTGAGTGAGGGACTCGCTGTCGGAGTGAGTGAGGGTTCACTGTCGGAGTGAGTGAGGGACTCACTCTCGGAGTGAGTGAGGGTTCACTGTCGGAGTGAGTGAGGGTTCACTGTCGGAGTGAGTGAGGGTTCACTGTCGGAGTGAGTGAGGGACTCGCTGTCGGAGTGAGTGAGGGTTCACTGTCGGAGTGAGTGAGGGTTCACTGTCGGAGTGAGTGAGGGACTCGCTGTCGGAGTGAGTGAGGGTTCACTGTCCGAGTGAGTGAGGGTTCACTGTCGGAGTGAGTGAGGGTTCACTGTCGGAGTGAGTGAGGGTTCACTGTCGGAGTGAGTGAGGGTTCACTGTCGGAGTGAGTGACAGACTCACTGTCGGAGTGAGTGAGGGTTCACTGTCGGAGTGAGTGAGGGACTTGCTGTCGGAGTGAGTGAGGGTTCACTGTCGGAGTGAGTGAGGGTTCTCTGTCGGAGTGAGTGAGGGACTCGCTATCGGAGTGAGTGAGGAACACGCTGTCGGAGTGAGTGAGGGTTCACTGTCGGAGTGAGTGAGGGACTCACTGTCGGAGTGAGTGAGGCTTCACTATCGGAGTGAGTGAGGGTTCACTGCCAGAGTGAATGAGGGTTCACTGTCGGAGTGAGTGAGGGGTCACTATCGGAGTGAGTGAGGGACTCGCTGTCGGAGTTAGTGAGGGACTCACTGTCGGAGTGAGTGAGGGTTCACTGTCGGAGTGAGTGAGGGACTCACTGTCGGAGTGAGTGAGTGACTCACTGTCGGAGTGAGTGAGGGACTCGCTGTTGGAGTGAGTGAGGGTTCACTGTCGGAGTGAATGAGGGTTCGCTGTTGGAGTGAGTGAGGGACTCACTGTCGGAGTGAGTGAGGGACTCGCTGTCGGAGTGAGTGAGGGACTCGCTGTCGGAGTGAGTGAGGGTTCACTATCGGAGTGAGTGAGGGTTCACTGTCGGAGTGAGTGAGGGACTCACTGTCGGAGTGAGTGAGGGTTCACTGTCGGAGTGAGTGAGGGACTCACTGTCGGAGTGAGTGAGGGTTCACTGTCGGAGTGAGTGAGGGGTCACTTTTGGAGTGAGTGAGGTTTCACTGTCGGAGTGAGTGAGGGACTCGCTGTCGGAGTGAGTGAGGGTTCACTGTCGGAGTGAGTGAGGGACTTGCTGTCGGAGTGAGTGAGGGACTCACTGTCGGAGTGAGTGAGGGTTCACTGTCGGAGTGAGTGAGGGACTCGCTGACGGAGTGAGTGAGGGACTCGCTGACGGAGTGAGTGAGGGGTCACTTTTGGAGTGAGTGAGGGTTCACTGTCGGAGTGAATGAGGGTTCACTGTCGGAGTGAGTGAGGGGTCACTGTCGGAGTGAGTGAGGGTTCACTGTCGGAGTGAATGAGGGTTCACTGTCGGAGTGAGTGAGGGACTCGATGTTGGAGTGAGTGAGGGTTCACTGTCGGAGTGAGTGAGGGTTCACTGTCGGAGTGAGTGAGGGACTCGATGTTGGAGTGAGTGAGGGTTCACTGTCGGAGTGAGTGAGGGTTCACTGTCGGAGTGAGTGAGGGACTCACTGTTGGAGTGAGTGAGGGACTCACTGTCGGTGTGAGTGAGGGTTCACTGTCGGAGTGAGTGAGGGTTCACTGTTGGAGTGAGTGAGGGACTCGCTGTCGGAGTGAGTGATGGTTCACTGTCGGAGTGAGTGAGGGTTCACTGTCGGAGTGAGTGAGGGTTCACTGTCGGAGTGAGTGAGGGACTCACTGTCGGAGTGAGTGAGGGTTCACTGTCGGAGTGAGTGAGGGACTCACTGTCGGAGTGAGTGAGGGTTCACTGTCGGAGTGAGTGAGGGTTCACTGTCGGAGTGAGTGAGGGTTCACTGTCGGAGTGAGTGAGGGTTCACTGTCGGAGTGAGTGAGGGTTCACTGTCGGAGTGAGTGAGGGACTCGCTGTCGGAGTGAGTGAGGGTTCACTGTCGGAGTGAGTGAGGGACTCGCTGTTGGAGTGAGTGAGGGACTCACTGTCGGAGTGAGTGAGGTTTCACTGTCGGAGTGAGTGAGGGACTCGCTGTCGGAGTGAGTGAGGGTTCACTGTCGGAGTGAGTGAGGGACTCGCTGTTGGAGTGAGTGAGGGACTCACTGTCGGAGTGAGTGAGGGTTCACTGTCGGAGTGAGTGAGGGGTCACTTTTGGAGTGAGTGAGGTTTCACTGTCGGAGTGAGTGAGGGACTCGCTGTCGGAGTGAGTGAGGGTTCACTGTCGGAGTGAGTGAGGGACTTGCTGTCGGAGTGAGTGAGGGACTCACTGTCGGAGTGAGTGAGGGTTCACTGTCGGAGTGAGTGAGGGACTCGCTGACGGAGTGAGTGAGGGACTCGCTGACGGAGTGAGTGAGGGGTCACTTTTGGAGTGAGTGAGGGTTCACTGTCGGAGTGAATGAGGGTTCACTGTCGGAGTGAGTGAGGGGTCACTGTCGGAGTGAGTGAGGGTTCACTGTCGGAGTGAATGAGGGTTCACTGTCGGAGTGAGTGAGGGACTCGCTGACGGAGTGAGTGAGGGTTCACTGTCGGAGTGAGTGAGGGACTCGCTGTCGGAGTGAGTGAGGGTTCACTGTCGGAGTGAGTGAGGGTTCACTGTCGGAGTGAGTGAGGGTTCACTGTCGGAGTGAGTAAGGGACTCGCTGTCGGAGTGAGTGAGGGTTCACTGTCGGAGTGAGTGAGGGACTCGCTGTCGGAGTGAGTGAGGGTTCACTGTCGGAGTGAGTGAGGGTTCACTGTCGGAGTGAGTGAGGGACTCGCTGTCGGAGTGAGTGAGGGTTCACTGTCGGAGTGAGTGAGGGACTCGCTGTCGGAGTGAGTGAGGGTTCACTGTCGGAGTGAGTGAGGGACTCGCTGTCGGAGTGAGTGAGGGTTCACTGTCGGAGTGAGTGAGGGACTCACTCTCGGAGTGAGTGAGGGTTCACTGTCGGAGTGAGTGAGGGTTCACTGTCGGAGTGAGTGAGGGTTCACTGTCGGAGTGAGTGAGGGACTCGCTGTCGGAGTGAGTGAGGGTTCACTGTCGGAGTGAGTGAGGGTTCACTGTCGGAGTGAGTGAGGGACTCGCTGTCGGAGTGAGTGAGGGTTCACTGTCCGAGTGAGTGAGGGTTCACTGTCGGAGTGAGTGAGGGTTCACTGTCGGAGTGAGTGAGGGTTCACTGTCGGAGTGAGTGAGGGTTCACTGTCGGAGTGAGTGACAGACTCACTGTCGGAGTGAGTGAGGGTTCACTGTCGGAGTGAGTGAGGGTTCACTGTCGGAGTGAGTGAGGGTTCTCTGTCGGAGTGAGTGAGGGACTCGCTATCGGAGTGAGTGAGGAACACGCTGTCGGAGTGAGTGAGGGTTCACTGTCGGAGTGAGTGAGGGACTCACTGTCGGAGTGAGTGAGGCTTCACTATCGGAGTGAGTGAGGGTTCACTGCCAGAGTGAATGAGGGTTCACTGTCGGAGTGAGTGAGGGGTCACTATCGGAGTGAGTGAGGGACTCGCTGTCGGAGTTAGTGAGGGACTCACTGTCGGAGTGAGTGAGGGTTCACTGTCGGAGTGAGTGAGGGACTCACTGTCGGAGTGAGTGAGTGACTCACTGTCGGAGTGAGTGAGGGACTCGCTGTTGGAGTGAGTGAGGGTTCACTGTCGGAGTGAATGAGGGTTCGCTGTTGGAGTGAGTGAGGGACTCACTGTCGGAGTGAGTGAGGGACTCGCTGTCGGAGTGAGTGAGGGACTCGCTGTCGGAGTGAGTGAGGGTTCACTATCGGAGTGAGTGAGGGTTCACTGTCGGAGTGAGTGAGGGACTCGCTGTCGAGTGAGTGAGGGTTCACTGTCGGAGTGAGTGAGGGACTCGCTGTCCGAGAGAGTGAGGGTTCACTGTCGGAGTGAGTGAGGGACTCGATGTTGGAGTGAGTGAGGGACTCGCTGTTGGAGTGAGTGAGGGTTCACTGTCGGAGTGAGTGAGGGTTCACTGTCGGTGTGAGTGAGGGACTCGCTGTCGGAGTGAGTGAGGGTTCACTGTCGGAGTGAGTGAGGATTCACTGTTGGAGTGAGTGAGGGTTCACTGTCGGAGTGAGTGAGGGTTCACTGTCGGAGTGAGTGAGGGACTCACTGTCGGAGGGAGTGAGGGACTCACTGTCGGAGTGAGTGAGGGACTCGCTGTCGGAGTGAGTGAGGGTTCACTGTCGGAGTGAGTGAGGGTTCACTATCGGAGTGAGTGAGGGTTCACTGTCAGAGTGAATGAGGGTTCACTGTCGGAGTGAGTGAGGGTTCACTGTCGGAGTGAGTGAGGGACTCGCTGTCGGAGTGAGTGAGGGACTCGCTGTTGGAGTGAGTGAGGGACTCGCTGTCGGAGTGAGTGAGGGTTCACTGTCGGAGTGAGTGAGGGACTCACTGTCGGAGTGAGTGAGGGTTCACTGTCGGAGTGTGTGAGGGACTCACTGTCGGAGTGAGTGAGGGTTCACTGTCGGAGTGAGTGAGGGTTCACTGTCGGTGTGAGTGAGGGACTCGCTGTCGGAGTGAGTGAGGGACTCACTGTCGGAGTGAGTGAGGGTTCACTGTTGGAGTGAGTGAGGGTTCACAGTCGGTGTGAGTGAGGGACTCGCTGTCGGAGTTAGTGAGGGACTCGCTGTCGGAGTGAGTGAGGGACTCGCTGTCGGAGTGAGTGAGGGACTCGCTGTCGGAGTGAGTGAGGGTTCACTGTTGGAGTGAGTGAGGGTTCACTGTCGGAGTGAGTGAGGCTTCACTGTCGGAGTGAGTGAGGGTCTCACTGTCGGAGTGAGTGAGGGACGCGCTGTCGGAGTGAGTGAGGGTTCACTGTCGGAGTGTGTGAGGGACTCGCTGTCGGAGTGAATGAGGGTTCACTGTCGGAGTGAGTGAGGGTTCACTGTCGGAGTGAGTGAGGATTCACTGTCGGAGTGAGTGAGGGACTCGCTGTTGGAGTGAGTGAGGGTTCACTGTCGGAGTGAGTGAGGGTTCACTGTCGGAGCGAGTGAGGGTTCACTGTCGGAGTGAGTGAGGGGCTCGCTGTCGGAGTGAGTGAGGGACTCACTGTCGGAGTGAGTGAGGGTTCACTGTCGGAGTGAGTGAGGGTTCACTGTCGGAGTGAGTGAGGGACTCACTGTCGGAGTGAGTGAGGGTTCACTGTCGGAGTGAGTGAGGGACTCACTGTCGGAGTGAGTGAGGGACTCGCTGTCGGAGTGAGTGAGGCTTCACTGTCGGAGTGAGTGAGGGACTCACTGTCGGAGTGAGTGAGGGACTCGCTGTCGGAGTGAGTGAGGGACTCACTGTCGGAGTGAGTGAGGGTTCACTGTCGGAGTGAGTGAGGGACTCGCTGTCGGAGTGAGTGAGGGTTCACTGTCGGAGTGAGTGAGGGTTCACTGTCGGAGTGAGTGAGGGACTCGCTGTCGGAGTGAGTGAGGGACTCACTGTCGGAGTGAGTGAGGGACTCACTGTCGGAGTGAGTGAGGGTTCACTGTCGGAGTGAGTGAGGGTTCACTGTCGGAGTGAGTGAGGGACTCGCTGTCGGAGTGAGTGAGGGTTCACTTTCGGAGTGAGTGAGGGACTCACTGTCGGAGTGAGTGAGGGTTCACTGTCGGAGTGAGTGAGTGTTCACTGTCGGAGTGAGTGAGGGACACGCTGACGGAGTGAGTGAGGGTTCACTTTCGGAGTGAGTGAGGGACTCACTGTCGGAGTGAGTGATGGTTCACTGTCGGAGTGAGTGAGGGACTCGCTGTCGGAGTGAGTGAGGGTTCACTGTCGGAGTGAGTGAGGGTTCACTGTCGGAGTGAGTGAGGGTTCACTGTCGGAGTGAGTGAGGGTTCACTGTCGGTGTGAGTGAGGGTTCACTGTCGGAGTGAGTGAGGGACTCGCTGTCGGAGTGAGTGAGGGACTCGCTGTCGGAGTGAGTGAGGGTTTACTGTCTGAGTGAGTGAGGGACTCGCTGTCGGAGTGAGTGAGGGTTCACTGTCGGAGTGAGTGAGGGACTCGCTGTCGGAGTGAGTGAGGGTTCACTGTCGGAGTGAGTGAGGGACTCACTGTCGGAGTGAGTGAGGGTTCACTGTTGGAGTGAGTGAGGGTTCACTCTCAGTGTGAGTGAGGGACTCGATGTCGGAGTGAGTGAGGGACTCACTCTCGGTGTGAGTGAGGGACTCGCTGACGGAGTGAGTGAGGGTTCACTGTTGGAGTGAGTGAGGGTTCACTCTCAGTGTGAGTGAGGGACTCGCTGTCGGAGTGAGTGAGGGACTCACTGTCGGAGTGAGTGAGGGACTCGCTGTCGGTGTGAGTGAGGGACTCACTCTCGGTGTGAGTGAGGGACTCGCTGACGGAGTGAGTGAGGGGTCACTTTTGGTGTGAGTGAGGGGTCACTGTCGGAGTGAGTGAGGGTTCACTGTCGGAGTGAATGAGGGTTCACTGTCGGAATGAGTGAGGGGTCACTGTCGGAGTGAGTGAGGGTTCACTGTCGGAGTGAATGAGGGTTCACTGTCGGAGTGAGTGAGGGACTCGCTGTCAGAGTGAGTGAGGGTTCACAGTCGGAGTGAGTGAGGGACTCGCTGTCGGAGTGAGTGAGGGTTCACTGTCGGAGTGAGTGAGGGACTCGCTGTCGGAGTGAGTGAGGGACTCGCTGTCGGAGTGAGTGAGGGACTCGCTGTCGGAGTGAGTGAGGGTTCACTGTCGGAGTGAGTGATGGTTGACTGTCGGAGTGAGTGAGGGTACACTGTCGGAGTGAGTGAAGGTTCACTGTCGGAGTGAGTGAGGGTTCACTGTCGGAGTGAGTGAGGGACTCGCTGTCGGAGTGAGTGAGGGTTCACTGTCGGAGTGAGTGAGGGACTCGCTGTCGGAGTGAGTGAGGGTTCACTGTCGGAGTGAGTGAGGGACTCGCTGTCGTAGTGAGTGAGGATTCACTGTCGGAGTGAGTGAGGGTTCACTGTTGGAGTGAGTGAGGGTTCACTGTCGGAGTGAGTGAGGGACTCGCTGTTGGCGTGAGTGAGGGTTCACTGTCGGAGTGAGTGAGGGTTCACTGTCGGAGTGTGTGAGGGACTCACTGTCGGAGTGAGTGAGTGACTCGCTGTCGGAGTGAGTGAGGGACTCACTGTCGGAGTGAGTGAGTGACTCGCTGTCGGAGTGAGTGAGGGACTCACTGTCAGAGTGAGTGAGGGACTCACTCTCGGTGTGAGTGAGGGTTCACTGTCGGAGTGAGTGAGGGTTCACTGTCGGAGTGAGTGAGGGTTCACTGTCGGAGTGAGTGAGGTACTCACTGTCGGAGTGAGTGAGGGTTCACTGTCGGAGTGAGTGAGGGTTCACTGTCGGAGTGAGTGAGGGTTCACTGTCGGAGTGAGGGAGGGTTCACTGTCGGAGTGAGTGTTGATTCACTGTCGGAGTGAGTGAGGGACTCACTGTCGGAGTGAGTGAGGGTTCACTGTCGGAGTGAGTGAGGGTTCACTGTCGGAGTGAGTGAGGGACTCACTGTCGGAGTGAGTGAGGGTTCACTGTCGGAGTGAGTGAGGGACTCACTGTCGGAGTGAGTGAGGGTTCACTGTCGGAGTGAGTGAGGGACTCACTGTCGGAGTGAGTGAGGGACTCGCTGTCGGAGTGAGTGAGGGTTCACTGTCGGAGTGAGTGAGGGTTCACTGTCAGAGTGAGTGAGGGACTCACTGTTGGAGTGAGTGAGGGTCTCGCTGTCGGAGTGAGTGAGGGACTCACTGTCGGAGTGAGTGAGGGACTCGCTGTCGGAGTGAGTGAGGGACTCACTGTTGGAGTGAGTGAGGGACTCACTGTCGGAGTGAGTGAGGGACTCACTGTCGGAGTGAGTGAGGGTTCACTGTCGGAGTGAGTGAGGGTTCACGGTCGGAGTGAGTGAGGGACTCGCTGTCGGAGTGAGTGAGGGACTCACTGTCGGAGTGAGTGAGGGACTCACTGTCGGAGTGAATGAGGGTTCACTGTCGGAGTGAGTGAGGGTTCACTGTCGGAGTGAGTGAGGGACTCGCTGTCAGAGTGAGTGAGGGACTCGCTGACGGAGTGAGTGAGGGACTCGCTGTCGGAGTGAGTGAGGAACTCTGTCGGAGTGAGTGAGGGTTCACTGTCGGAGTGAATGAGGGTTCACTGTCGGAGTGAGTGAGGGTTCACTGTTGGAGTGAGTGAGGGTTCACTGTCGGAGTGAATGAGGGTTCACTGTCGGAGTGAGTGAGGGTTCACTTTCGGAGTGAGTGAGGGACTCGCTGTCGGAGTGAGTGAGGGACTCACTGTCGGAGTGAGTGAGGGTTCACTGTCGGAGTGAGTGAGGGACTCGCTGTCGGAGTGAGTGAGGGTTCACTGTCGGAGTGAGTGAGGGACTCACTCTCGGTGTGAGTGAGGGTTCACTGTCGGAGTGAGTGAGAGTTCACTGTCGGAGTGAGTGAGGGACTCACTGTCGGAGTGAGTGAGGGTTCACTGTCGGAGTGAGTGAGGGACTCGCTGTCGTAGTGAGTGAGGGTTCACTGTCGGAGTGAGTGAGAGTTCACTGTCGGAGTGAGTGAGGGACTCACTGTCGGAGTGAGTGAGGGTTCACTGTCGGAGTGAGTTAGGGACTCGCTGTCGGAGTGAGTGAGGGTTCACTGTCGGAGTGAGTGAGGGTTCACTGCCGGAGTGAGTGAGGGTTCACTGTCGGAGTGAGTGAGGGACTCACTGTCGGAGTGAGTGAGGGACTCGCTGTCGGAGTGAGTGAGGGTTCACTGTCGGAGTGAGTGAGGGTTCACTGTTGGAGTGAGTGAGGGACTCGCTGTCGGAGTGAGTGAGGGTTCACTGTCGGAGTGAGTGAGGGTTCACTGTCGGAGTGAGTTAGGGACTCGCTGTCGGAGTGAGTGAGGGTTCACTGTCGGAGTGAGTGAGGGACTCACTGTCGGAGTGAGTGAGGGTTCACTGTCGCAGTGAGTGAGGGTTCACTGTGGGAGTGAGTGAGGGTTCACTGTCGGAGTGAGTGAGGGTCTCGCTGTCGGAGTGAGTGAGGGTTCATTGTCGGAGTGAGTGAGGGACTCACTGTCGGATTGAGTGAGGGGTCACTGTCGGAGTGAGTGAGGGACTCGCTGTCGGAGTGAGTGAGTGTTCACTGTCGGAGTGAGTGAGGGTTCACTGTCGGAGTGAGTGAGGGTCTCGCTGTCGGAGTGAGTGAGGGACTCACTGTCGGATTGAGTGAGGGGTCACTGTCGGAGTGAGTGAGGGTTCACTGTCGGAGTGAGTGAGGGTTCACTGTTGGAGTGAGTGAGGGTTCACTGTCGGAGTGAGTGAGGGTTCACTGTCGGAGTGAGTGAGGGACTCGCTGTCGTAGTGAGTGAGGATTCACTGTCGGAGTGAGTGAGGGTTCACTGTCGGAGTGAATGAGGGTTCACTGTCGGAGTGAGTGAGGGACTCGCTGTTGGCGTGAGTGAGGGTTCACTGTCGGAGTGAGTGAGGGTTCACTGTCGGAGTGAGTGAGGGTTCACTGTCGGAGTGAGTGAGGGTTCACTGTCGGAGTGAGTGAGGGACTCGCTGTTGGCGTGAGTGAGGGTTCACTGTCGGAGTGAGTGAGGGTTCACTGTCGGAGTGTGTGAGGGACTCACTGTTGGAGTGAGTGAGGGTTCACTGTCGGAGTGAGTGAGGGTTCACTGTCGGAGTGAGTGAGGGACTCGCTGTCGGAGTGAGTGAGTGACTCACTGTCGGAGTGAGTGAGTGACTCGCTGTCGGAGTGAGTGAGGGACTCGCTGTCAGAGTGAGTGAGGGACTCACTCTCGGTGTGAGAGAGGGTTCACTGTCGGAGTGAGTGAGGGACTCACTGTCGGAGTGAGTGAGGGTTCACTGTCGGAGTGAGTGAGGGACTCACTCTCGGTGTGAGTGAGGGACTCACTGTCGGAGTGAGTGAGGGTTCACTGTCGGAGTGAGTGAGGGTTCACTGTCGGAGTGAGTGAGGGTTCACTGTCGGAGTGAGTGAGGGTTCACTGTCGGAGTGAGTGATGATTCACTGTCGGAGTGAGTGAGGGACTCACTGTCGGAGTGAGTGAGGGTTCACTGTCGGAGTGAGTGAGGGTTTACTGTCGGAGTGAGTGAGGGTTCACTGTCGGAGTGAGTGAGGGACTCACTGTCGGAGTTAGTGAGGGACTCACTGTCGGAGTGAATGAGGGTTCACTGTCGGAGTGAGTGAGGGTTCACTGTCGGAGTGAGTGAGGGTTCACTGTCGGAGTGAGTGAGGGACTCACTGTCGGAGTGAGTGAGGGTTCACTGTCGGAGTGAGTGAGGGACTCACTGTCGGAGTGAGTGAGGGACTCACTGTCGGAGTGAATGAGGGTTCACTGTCGGAGTGAGTGAGGGTTCACTGTCGGAGTGAGTGAGGGACTCACTGTCGGAGTGAGTGAGGGTTCACTGTCGGAGTGAGTGAGGGTTCACTGTCGGAGTGAGTGAGGGACTCACTGTCGGAGTGAGTGAGTGTTCACTGTCGGAGTGAGTGAGGGACTCACTGTCGGAGTGAGTGAGGGTTCACTGTCGGAGTGAGTGAGGGACTCACTGTCGGAGTGAGTGAGGGTTCACTGTCGGAGTGAGTGAGAGACTCACTGTCGGAGTGAGTGAGGGACTCGCTGTCGGAGTGAGTGAGGGTTCACTGTCGGAGTGAGTGAGGGTTCACTGTCGGAGTGAGTGAGGGTTCACTGTCGGAGTGAGTGAGGGACTCACTGTCGGAGTGAGTGAGGGTTCACTGTCGGAGTGAGTGAGGGTTCACTGTCGGAGTGAGTGAGGGACTCACTGTCGGAGTGAGTGAGGGACTCACTGTCGGAGTGAGTGAGGGACTCGCTGTCGAAGTGAGTGAGGGGTCACTGTCAGAGTGAGTGAGGGACTCGCTGTCGGAGTGAGTGAGGGTTCTCTGTCGGAGTGAGTGAGGGTTCACTGTCGGAGTGAGTGAGGGTTCACTGTCGGAGTGAGTGAGGGTTCACTGTCGGAGTGAGTGAGGGACTCGCTGTCGGAGTGAGTGAGTGTTCACTGTCGGAGTGAGTGAGGGACTCGCTGTCGGAGTGAGTTAGGGTTCACTTTCGGAGTGAGTGAGGGACTCGCTGTCGGAGTGAGTGAGGGTTCTCTGTCGGAGTGAGTGAGGGTTCACTGTCGGAGTGAGTGAGGGACTCGCTGTTGGAGTGTGTGAGGGTTCACTGTCGGAGTGAGTGAGTGTTCTCCGTCGGAGTGAGTGAGGGACTCGCTGTCGGAGTGAGTTAGGGTTCACTTTCGGAGTGAGTGAGGGACTCGCTGTCGGAGTGAGTGAGGGACTCACTGTCGGAGTGAGTGAGGGTTCACTGTCGGAGTGAGTGAGGGACTCACTGTCGGAGTGAGTGAGGGTTCACTGTCGGAGTGAGTGAGGGTTCACTGTTGGAGTGAGTGAGGGTTCACTGTCGGAGTGAGTGAGGGTTCACTGTCGGAGTGAGTGAGGGACTCACTGTCGGAGTGAGTGAGGGTTCACTGTCTGAGTGAGTGAGGGACTCACTGTCGGAGTGAGTGAGGGTTCACTGTCGGAGTGAGTGAGGGTTCACTGTCGGAGTGAGTGAGGGACTCACTGTCGGAGTGAGTGAGGGACTCGCTGTCGGAGTGAGTGAGGGACTCACTGTCGGAGTGAGTGAGGGGTCACTTTTGGAGTGAGTGAGGGACTCACTGTCGGAGTGAGTGAGGGTTCACTGTCTGAGTGAGTGAGGGACTCACTGTCGGAGTGAGTGAGGGTTCACTGTCGGAGTGAGTGAGGGTTCACTGTCTGAGTGAGTGAGGGTTCACTTTTGGAGTGAGTGAGGGTTCACTGTCTGAGTGAGTGAGGGACTCGCTGTCGGAGTGAGTGAGGGTTCACTGTCGGAGTGAGTGAGGGTTCACTGTCGGAGTGAGTGAGGGTTCACTTTCGGAGTGAGTGAGGGACTCACTGTCGGAGTGAGTGAGGGTTCACTTTCGGAGTGAGTGAGGGACTCGCTGTCGGAGTGAGTGAGGGTTCACTGTTGGAGTGAGTGCGGGACTCACTGTCGGAGTGAGTGAGGGTTCACTGTTGGAGTGAGTGAGGGACTCACTGTCGGAGTGAGTGTTGATTCACTGTCGGAGTGAGTGAGGGTTCACTGTCGGAGTGAGTGAGGGTTCACTGTCGGAGTGAGTGAGAGTTCACTGTCGGAGTGAGTGAGGGTTCACTGTCGGAGTGAGTGAGGGTTCACTGTCGGAGTGAGTGAGGGTTCACTGTCGGAGTGAGTGAGGGACTCGCTGTCGGAGTGAGTGAGGGACTCACTGTCGGAGTGAGTGAGGGACACGCTGTCGGAGTGAGTGAGGGACTCGCTGTCGAAGTGATTGAGGGACTCGCTGTCGGAGTGAGTGAGGGTTCACTGTCGGAGTGAGTGAGGGACTCACTGTCGGAGTGAGTGAGGGTTCACTGTCGGAGTGAGCGAGGGTTCACTGTCGGAGTGAGTGAGTTGTCACTATCGGAGTGAGTGAGGGTTCACTGTCGGAGTGAGTGAGGGACTCGCTGTCGTAGTGAGTGAGGGACTCGCTGTCGAAGTGATTGAGGGACTCGCTGTCGGAGTGAGTGAGGGTTCACTGTCGGAGTGAGTGAGGGACTCACTGTCGGAGTGAGTGAGGGTTCACTGTCGGAGTGAGTGAGGGTCTCGCTGTCGGAGTGAGTGAGGGACTCACTGTCGGAGTGAGTGAGGGTTCACTGTCGGAGTGAGTGAGGGTTCACTGTCGGAGTGAGTGAGGGACTCGCTGTCGGAGTGAGTGAGGGTTCACTGTCGGAGTGTGTGAGGGACTCGCTGTCGGAGTGAGTGAGGGACTCGCTGTCGGAGTGAGTGAGGGTTCACTGTCGGAGTGAGTGAGGGTTCACTGTTGGAGTGAGTGAGGGTTCACTGTCGGAGTGAGTGAGGGACTCGCTGTTGGCGTGAGTGAGGGTTCACGCTCGGAGTGAGTGAGGGACTCACTGTCGGAGTGAGTGAGGGACTCACTGTCGGAGTGAGTGAGGGTTCACTGTGGGAGTGAGTGAGGGTTCATTGTCGGAGTGAGTGAGGGACTCACTGTCGGATTGAGTGAGGGGTCACTGTCGGAGTGAGTGAGGGTTCACTGTCGGAGTGAGTGAGGGTCTCGCTGTCGGAGTGAGTGAGGGACTCACTGTCGGATTGAGTGAGGGGTCACTGTCGGAGTGAGTGAGGGTTCACTGTCGGAGTGAGTGAGGGTTCACTGTCGGAGTGAGTGAGGGACTCGCTGTCGGAGTGAGTGAGGGTTCACTGTCGGAGTGAGTGAGGGACTCGCTGTTGGAGTGAGTGAGGATTCACTGTCGGAGTGAGTGAGGGTTCACTGTCGGAGTGAGTGAGGGTTCACTGTCGGAGTGAGTGAGGGACTCGCTGTCGTAGTGAGTGAGGATTCACTGTCGGAGTGAGTGAGGGTTCACTGTCGGAGTGAGTGAGGGACTCGCTGTTGGCGTGAGTGAGGGTTCACTGTCGGAGTGAGTGAGGGTTCACTGTCGGAGTGTGTGAGGGACTCACTGTCGGAGTGAGTGAGTGACTCGCTGTCGGAGTGAGTGAGGGACTCACTGTCGGAGTGAGTGAGGGACTCGCTGTCGGAGTGAGTGAGTGACTCACTGTCGGAGTGAGTGAGTGACTCGCTGTCGGAGTGAGTGAGGGACTCGCTGTCAGAGTGAGTGAGGGACTCGCTCTCGGTGTGAGAGAGGGTTCACTGTCGGAGTGTGTGAGGGACTCACTGTCGGAGTGAGTGAGTGACTCGCTGTCGGAGTGAGTGAGGGACTCACTGTCGGAGTGAGTGAGGGTTCACTGTCGGAGTGAGTGAGGGTTCACTGTCGGAGTGAGAGAGGGTTCACTGTCGGAGTGAGTGAGGGTTCACTGTCGGAGTGAGTGAGGGTTCACTGTCGGAGTGAGAGAGGGTTCACTGTCGGAGTGAGTGAGGGTTCACTGTCGGAGTGAGAGAGGGTTCACTGTCGGAGTGAGTGAGGGACTCACTGTCGGAGTGAGTGAGGGTTCACTGTCGGAGTGAGTGAGGGTTCACTGTCGGAGTGAGTGAGGGTTCACTGTCGGAGTGAGAGAGGGTTCACTGTCGGAGTGAGTGAGGGACTCACTGTCGGAGTGAGTGTGGGTTCACTGTCGGAGTGAGTGAGGGTTCACTGTCGGAGTGAGTGAGGGACTCGCTGTCGTAGTGAGTGAGGATTCACTGTCGGAGTGAGTGAGGGTTCACTGTCGGAGTGAGAGAGGGTTCACTGTCGGAGCGAGTGAGGGTTCACTGTCGGAGTGAGTGAGGGACTCACTGTCGGAGTGAGTGAGGGTTCACTGTCGGAGTGAGTGAGCGTTCACTGTCGGAGTGAGTGAGGGACTCACTGTCGGAGTGAGTGAGGGTTCACTGTTGGAGTGAGTGAGGGACTCACTGTCGGAGTGAGTGAGGGACTCGCTGTCGGAGTTAGTGAGGGACTCACTGTCGGAGTGAATGAGGGTTCACTGTCGGAGTGAGTGAGGGTTCACTGTCGGAGTGAGTGAGGGACTCACTGTCGGAGTGAGTGAGGGTTCACTGTCGGAGTGAGTGAGGGTTCACTTTCGGAGTGAGTGAGGGACTCACTGTCGGAGTGAGTGAGGGTTCACTGTCGGAGTGAGTGAGGGTTCACTGTCGGAGTGAGTGAGGGTTCACTTTCGGAGTGAGTGAGGGACTCACTGTCGGAGTGAGTGAGGGTTCACTTTCGGAGTGAGTGAGGGACTCACTGTCGGAGTGAGTGAGGGTTCACTGTCGGAGTGAGTGAGGGTTCACTTTCGGAGTGAGTGAGGGACTCACTGTCGGAGTGAGTGAGGGTTCACTGTCGGAGTGAGTGAGGGTTCACTGTCGGAGTGAGTGAGGGACTCACTGTCGGAGTGAGTGAGGGACTCACTGTCGGAGTGAGTGAGGGACTCGCTGTCGAAGTGAGTGAGGGGTCACTGTCGGAGTGAGTGAGGGTTCACTGTCGGAGTGAGTGAGTGTTCACTGTCGGAGTGAGTGAGGGACTCGCTGTCGGAGTGAGTGAGGGTTCACTGTCGGAGTGAGTGAGGGTTCACTGTCGGAGTGAGTGAGGGTTCACTTTCGGAGTGAGTGAGGGACTCGCTGTCGGAGTGAGTGAGGGTTCTCTGTCGGAGTGAGTGAGGGTTCACTGTCGGAGTGAGTGAGGGTTCACTGTTGGAGTGTGTGAGGGTTCACTGTCGGAGTGAGTGAGTGTTCTCCGTCGGAGTGAGTGAGGGACTCGCTGTCGGAGTGAGTTAGGGTTCACTTTCGGAGTGAGTGAGGGACTCGCTGTCGGAGTGAGTGAGGGTTCACTGTCGGAGTGAGTGAGGGTTCACTGTCGGAGTGAGTGAGGGTTCACTGTCGGAGTGAGTGAGGGACTCACTGTCGGAGTGAGTGAGGGACTCACTGTCGGAGTGAGTGAGGGTTCACTGTCGGAGTGAGTGAGGGTTCACTGTCGGAGTGAGTGAGGGTTCACTGTCGGAGTGAGTGAGGGTTCACTGTCGGAGTGAGTGAGGGTTCACTGTCGGAGTGAGTGAGGGTTCACTGACGGAGTGAGTGAGGGTTCACTGTCGGAGTGAGTGAGGGACTCGCTGTTGGAGTGAGTGAGGGTTCACGGTCGGAGTGAGTGAGGGTTCACTGTTGGAGTGAGTGAGGGTTCACTGTTGGAGTGAGTGAGGGTTCACTGTCGGAGTGAGTGAGGGTTCACTGTCGGAGTGAGTGAGGGACTCACTGTCGGAGTGAGTGAGGGTTCACTGTCTGAGTGAGTGTCGGACTCACTGTCGGAGTGAGTGAGGGTTCACTGTCGGAGTGAGTGAGGGGTCACTTTTGGAGTGAGTGAGGGTTCACTGTCTGAGTGAGTGAGGGTTCACTTTTGGAGTGAGTGAGGGTTCACTGTCTGAGTGAGTGAGGGACTCGCGGTCGGAGTGAGTGAGGGTTCACTTTCGGAGTGAGTGAGGGACTCACTGTCGGAGTGAGTGAGGGTTCACTTTCGGAGTGAGTGAGGGACTCGCTGTCGGAGTGAGTGCGGGACTCACTGTCGGAGTGAGTGAGGGTTCACTGTTGGAGTGAGTGCGGGACTCACTGTCGGAGTGAGTGAGGGTTCACTGTTGGAGTGAGTGAGGGACTCACTGTCGGAGTGAGTGAGGGACTCGCTGTCGGAGTGAGTGAGGGTTCACTGTCGGAGTGAGTGAGGGACTCGCTGTCGGAGTGAGTGAGGGTTCACTGTCGGAGTGAGTGAGGGTTCAGTGTCGGAGTTAGTGAGGGACTCGCTGTTGGAGTGAGTGAGGGTTCACTGTCGGAGTGAGTGAGGGTTCACTGTCGGAGTGAGTGAGGGTTCACTGTCGGAGTGAGTGAGGGTTCACTGTCGGAGTGAGTGAGGGACTCGCTGTCGGAGTGAGTGAGGGACTCACTGTCGGAGTGAGTGAGGGACACGCTGTCGGAGTGAGTGAGGGACTCACTGTCGGAGTGAGTGAGAGTTCACTGTCGGAGTGAGTGAGGGTTCACTGTCGGAGTGAGTGAGGATTCACTGTCGGAGTGAGTGAGGGACTCGCTGTCGGAGTGAGTGAGGGTTCACTGTCGGAGTGAGTGAGGGTTCACTTTTGGAGTGAGTGAGGGTTCACTGTCGGAGTGAGTGAGAGTTCACTGTCGGAGTGAGTGAGGGTTCACTGTCGGAGTGAGTGAGGGTTCACTGTCGGAGTGAGTGAGGGACTCGCTGTCGGAGTGAGTGAGGGACTCACTGTCGGAGTGAGTGAGGGTTCACTGTCGGAGTGAGTGAGGGTTCACTGTCGGAGTGAGTGAGGGACTCGCTGTCGGAGTGAGTGAGGGACACGCTGTCGGAGTGAGTGAGGGTTCACTGTCGGAGTGAGTGAGGGTTCACTGTCGGAGTGAGTGAGGGTTCACTGTCGGAGTGAGTGAGGGACTCACTGTCGGAGTGAGTGAGAGTTCACTGTCGGAGTGAGTGAGGGACTCGCTGTCGGAGTGAGTGAGTTGTCACTATCGGAGTGAGTGAGGGTTCACTGTCGGAGTGAGTGAGGGTTCACTGTCGGAGTGAGTGAGGGACTCGCTGTCGTAGTGAGTGAGGGACTCGCTGTCGAAGTGATTGAGGGACTCGCTGTCGGAGTGAGTGAGGGTTCACTGTCGGAGTGAGTGAGGGACTCACTGTCGGAGTGAGTGAGGGTTCACTGTCGGAGTGAGTGAGGGTCTCGCTGTCGGAGTGAGTGAGGGACTCACTGTCGGAGTGAGTGAGGGTTCACTGTCGGAGTGAGTGAGGGTTCACTGTCGGAGTGAGTGAGGGACTCGCTGTCGGAGTGAGTGAGGGTTCACTGTCGGAGTGAGTGAGGGTTCACTGTCGGAGTGAGTGAGGGACTCGCTGTCGGAGTGAGTGAGGGTTCACTGTCGGAGTGAGTGAGGGTTCACTGTTGGAGTGAGTGAGGGTTCACTGTCGGAGTGAGTGAGGGACTCGCTGTTGGCGTGAGTGAGGGTTCACGCTCGGAGTGAGTGAGGGACTCACTGTCGGAGTGAGTGAGGGACTCACTCTCGGTGTGAGATTGGGTTCACTGTCGGAGTGAGTGAGGGACTCACTCTTGGAGTGTGTGATGATTCACTGTCGGAGTGAGTGAGGGTTCACTGTCGGAGTGAGTGAGGGACTCGCTGTCGGAGTGAGTGAGGGTTCACTGTTGGAGTGAGTGAGGGTTCACTGTCGGAGTGAGTGAGGGACTCGCTGTCGGAGTGAGTGAGGGTTCACTGTTGGAGTGTGTGAGGGTTCACTGTCGGAGTGAGTGAGGGTTCACTGTCGGAGTGAGTGAGGGTTCACTGTCGGAGTGAGTGAGGGACTCACTGTCGGAGTTAGTGAGGGTTCACTGTCGGAGTGAGTGAGGGTTCACTGTCGGAGTGAGTGAGGGTTCACTGTCGGAGTGAGTGAGGGTTCACTGTCGGAGTGAGTGAGGGTTCACTGTCGGAGTGAGTGAGGGTTCACTGTCGGAGTGTGTGAGCGACTCACTGTCGGAGTGAGTGAGGGTTCACTGTCGGAGTGAGTGAGGGTTCACTGTCGGAGTGAGTGAGGGACTCACTGTCGGAGTGAGTGAGGGACTCGCTGTTGGCGTGAGTGAGGGTTCACGCTCGGAGTGAGTGAGGGACTCACTGTCGGAGTGAGTGAGGGTTCACTGTCGGAGTGAGTGAGGGTTCACGCTCGGAGTGAGTGAGGGTTCACTGTCGGAGTGAGTGAGGGTTCACTGTCGGAGTGAGTGAGGGACTCGCTGTCGTAGTGAGTGAGGATTCACTGTCGGAGTGAGTGAGGGTTCACTGTTGGAGTGAGTGAGGGTTCACTGTCGGAGTGAGTGAGGGACTCACTGTCGGAGTGAGTGAGGGTTCACTGTCGGAGTGAGTGAGGATTCACTGTCGGAGTGAGTGAGGGTTCACTGTCGGAGTGACTGAGGGTTCACTGTTGGAGTGAGTGAGGGTTCACTGTCGTAGTGAGTGAGGATTCACTGTCGGAGTGAGTGAGGGTTCACTGTCGGAGTGAGTGAGGGACTCGCTGTCGTAGTGAGTGAGGATTCACTGTCGGAGTGAGTGAGGGTTCACTGTCGGAGTGAGTGAGGGTTCACTGTTGGAGTGAGTGAGGGTTCACTGTCGGAGTGAGTGAGGGACTCGCTGTTGGCGTGAGTGAGGGTTCACGCTCGGAGTGAGTGAGGGACTCACTGTCGGAGTGAGTGAGGGACTCACTGTCGGATTGAGTGAGGGACTCGCTGTCGGAGTGAGTGAGGGTTCACTGTTGGAGTGAGTGAGGGTTCACTGTCGGTGTGAGTGAGGGACTCGCTGACGGAGTGAGTGAGGGACTCACTGTCGGAGTGAGTGAGGGACTCACTGTCGGAGTGAGTGAGGGTTCACTGTCGGAGTGAGTGAGGGACTCGCTGTCGGAGTGAGTGAGGGTTCACTGTCGGAGTGAGTGAGGGTTCTCTGTCGGAGTGAGTGAGTGACTCGCTGTCGGAGTGAGTGAGGGACTCACTGTCGGAGTGAGTGAGGGACTCACTGTCGGAGTGAGTGAGGGTTCACTGTCGGAGTGAGTGAGGGACTCACTCTCGGAGTGTGTGATGATTCACTGTCGGAGTGAGTGAGGGACTCGTTGTCGGAGTGAGTGAGGGACTCACTGTCGGAGTGAGTGAGGGTTCACTGTCGGAGTGAGTGAGGGACTCACTGTCGGAGTGAGTGAGGGTTCACTGTCGGAGTGAGTGAGCGACTCGCTGTCGGAGTGAGTGAGGGTTCACTGTCGGAGTGAGTGAGGGTTCACTGTCGGAGTGAGTGAGGGACTCACTGTCGGAGTGAGTGAGGGACTCGCTGTCGGAGTGAGTGAGGGTTCACTGTCGGAGTGAGTGAGGGACTCGCTGTCGGAGTGAGTGAGGGACTCGCTGTCGGAGTGAGTGAGGGTTCACTGTCGGAGTGAGTGAGGGACTCGCTGTCGGAGTGAGTGAGGGACTCGCTGTCGGAGTGAGTGAGGGTTCACTGTCGGAGTGAGTGAGGGTTCACTGTTGGAGTGAGTGAGGGTTCACTGTCGGAGTGAGTGAGGGACTCGCTGTCGGAGTGAGTGAGGGGTCATTTTTGGAGTGAGTGAGGGACTCACTGTCGGAGTGAGTGAGGGTCCACTGTCGGAGTGAGTGAGGGACTCGCTGACGGAGTGAGTGAGGGTTCACTGTCGGAGTGAGTGAGGGTTCACTGTTGGAGTGAGTGAGGGACTCGCTGTCGGAGTGAGTGAGGGTACACTGTCGGAGTGAGTGAGGGACTCGCTGTTGGAGTGAGTGAGGGTTCACTGTCGGAGTGAGTGAGGGCTCACTATCGGAGTGAGTGAGGATTCACTTTCGGAGTGAGTGAGGGTTCACTGTCGGAGTGTGTGAGGGACTCGCTGTCGGAGTGAGTGAGGGTTCACTGTCGGAGTGAGTGAGGGTTCACTGTCGAAGTGAGTGAGGGACTCGCTGTCGGAGTGTGTGAGGGACTCGCTGTCGGAGTGAGTGAGGGTTCACTGTCGAAGTGAGTGAGGGACTCGCTGTCGGAGTGTGTGAGGGACTCGCTGTCGGAGTGAGTGAGGGTTCACTGTCGGGGTGAGTGAGGGACTCGCTGTCGGAGTGAGTGAGGGTTCACTGTCGGAGTGAGTGAGGGTTCACTGTCGGAGTGAGTGAGGGACTCACTGTCGGAGTGAGTGAGGGTTCACTGTCGGAGTGAGTGAGGGACTCACTGTCGGAGTGAGTGAGGGTTCACTGTCGGAGTGAGTGAGGGACTCACTGTCGGAGTGAGTGAGGGACTCGCTGTCGGAGTGAGTGAGGGTTCACTGTCGGAGTGAGTGAGGGTTCACTGTCGGAGTGAGTGAGGGACTCACTGTCGGAGTGAGTGAGGGTTCACTGTCGGAGTGAGTGAGGGTTCACTGTCGGAGTGAGTGAGGGACTCGCTGTCGGAGTGAGTGAGGGACTCACTGTCGGAGTGAGTGAGGGACTCGCTGTCGGAGTGAGTGAGGGTTCACTGTCGGAGTGAGTGAGGGTTCACTGTCGGAGTGAGTGAGGGACTCACTGTCGGAGTGAGTGAGGGTTCACTGTCGGAGTGAGTGAGGGACTCACTGTCGGAGTGAGTGAGGGTTCACTGTCGGAGTGAGTGAGGGTTCACTGTCGGAGTGAGTTAGGGTTCACTGTCGGAGTGAGTGAGGGTTCACTGTCGGAGTGAGTGAGAGTTCACTGTCGGAGTGAGTGAGGGACTCACTGTCGGAGTGAGTGAGGGACTCGCTGACGGAGTGAGTGAGGGACTCGCTGTCGGAGTGAGTGAGGGTTCACTGTCGGAGTGAGTGAGGGACTCGCTGTCGGAGTGAGTGAGGGTTCACTGTCGGAGTGAGTGAGAGACTCGCTGTCGGAGTGAGTGAGGGTTCACTGTCGGAGTGAGTGAGGGTTCACTGTCGGAGTGAGTGAGAGACTCGCTGTCGGAGTGAGTGAGGGACTCACTGTCGGAGTGAGTGAGGGTTCACTGTCGGAGTGAGTGAGGGTTCACTGTCGGAGTGAGTGAGGGTTCACTGTCGGAGTGAGTGAGGGTTCACTGTCTGAGTGAGTGAGGGTTCACTGTCGGAGTGAGTGAGGGTTCACTGTCGGAGTGAGTGAGAGACTCGCTGTCGGAGTGAGTGAGGGACTCACTGTCGGAGCGAGTGAGGGTTCACTGTCGGAGTGAGTGAGGGTTCACTGTCGGAGTGAGTGAGGGATTCGCTGTTGGAGTGAGTGAGGGACTCACTGTCGGAGTGAGTGAGGGTTCACTGTCGGAGTGAGTGAGGGTTCACTGTCGGAGTGAGTGAGGGTTCACTGTCTGAGTGAGTGAGGGACTCACTGTCGGAGTGAGTGAGGGTTCACTGTCGGAGTGAGTGAGGGTTCGCTGTCGGAGTGAGTGAGGGACTCACTGTCGGAGTGAGTGAGGGTTCACTGTCGGAGTGAGTGAGGGTTCACTGTTGGAGTGAGTGAGGGTTCACTGTCGGAGTGAGTGAGGGTTCACTGTCTGAGTGAGTGAGGGACTCACTGTCGGAGTGAGTGAGGGTTCACTGTCGGAGTGAGTGAGGGTTCACTGTCGGAGTGAGTGAGGGACTCACTGTCGGAGTGAGTGAGGGTTCACTGTCGGAGTGAGTGAGGGTTCACTGTTGGAGTGAGTGAGGGTTCACTGTCGGAGTGAGTGAGGGACTCACTGTCGGAGTGAGTGAGGGTTCACTGTCGGAGTGAGTGAGGGACTCGCTGTTGGAGTGAGTGAGGGTTCACGGTCGGAGTGAGTGAGGGTTCACTGTCGGAGTGAGTGAGGGTTCACTGTCGGAGTGAGTGAGGGTTCACTGTCGGAGTGAGTGAGGGTTCACTGTCGGAGTGAGTGAGGGACTCACTGTCGGAGTGAGTGAGGGTTCACTGTCTGAGTGAGTGAGGGACTCACTGTCGGAGTGAGTGAGGGTTCACTGTCTGAGTGAGTGAGGGACTCACTGTCGGAGTGAGTGAGGGTTCACTGTCGGAGTGAGTGAGGGTTCACTGTCGGAGTGAGTGAGGGGTCACTTTTGGAGTGAGTGAGTGACTCACTGTCGGAGTGAGTGAGGGTTCACTGTCTGAGTGAGTGAGGGACTCACTGTCGGAGTGAGTGAGGGTTCACTGTCGGAGTGAGTGAGGGTTCACTGTCTGAGTGAGTGAGGGTTCACTTTTGGAGTGAGTGAGGGTTCACTGTCTGAGTGAGTGAGGGACTCGCGGTCGGAGTGAGTGAGGGTTCACTTTCGGAGTGAGTGAGGGACTCACTGTCGGAGTGAGTGAGGGTTCACTTTCGGAGTGAGTGAGGGACTCGCTGTCGGAGTGAGTGAGGGTTCACTGTTGGAGTGAGTGCGGGACTCACTGTCGGAGTGAGTGAGGGTTCACTGTTGGAGTGAGTGAGGGACTCACTGTCGGAGTGAGTGAGGGACTCGCTGTCGGAGTGAGTGAGGGTTCACTGTCGGAGTGAGTGAGGGACTCGCTGTCGGAGTGAGTGAGGGTTCACTGTCGGAGTGAGTGAGGGTTCACTGTCGGAGTGAGTGAGAGTTCACTGTCGGAGTGAGTGAGGGTTCACTGTCGGAGTGAGTGAGGGTTCACTGTCGGAGTGAGTGAGGGTTCACTGTCGGAGTGAGTGAGGGACTCGCTGTCGGAGTGAGTGAGGGACTCACTGTCGGAGTGAGTGAGGGACACGCTGTCGGAGTGAGTGAGGGACTCGCTGTCGAAGTGATTGAGGGACTCGCTGTCGGAGTGAGTGAGGGTTCACTGTCGGAGTGAGTGAGGGACTCACTGTCGGAGTGAGTGAGGGTTCACTGTCGGAGTGAGCGAGGGTTCACTGTCGGATTGAGTGAGTTGTCACTATCGGAGTGAGTGAGGGTTCACTGTCGGAGTGAGTGAGGGACTCGCTGTCGTAGTGAGTGAGGGACTCGCTGTCGAAGTGATTGAGGGACTCGCTGTCGGAGTGAGTGAGGGTTCACTGTCGGAGTGAGTGAGGGTTCACTGTCGGAGTGAGAGAGGGTTCACTGTCGGAGTGAGTGAGGGTTCACTGTCGGAGTGAGTGAGGGTTCACTGTCGGAGTGAGAGAGGGTTCACTGTCGGAGTGAGTGAGGGACTCACTGTCGGAGTGAGTGAGGGTTCACTGTCGGAGTGAGTGAGGGTTCACTGTCGGAGTGAGTGAGGGACTCACTGTCGGAGTGAGTGAGGGACTCACTGTCGGAGTGAGTGAGGGTTCACTGTCGGAGTGAGTGAGGGACTCACTGTCGGAGTGAGTGAGGGACTCACTGTCGGAGTGAGTGAGGGTTCACTGTCGGAGTGAGTGAGGGTTCACTGTCGGAGTGAGTGAGGGTTCACTGTCGGAGTGAGAGAGGGTTCACTGTCGGAGTGAGAGAGGGTTCACTGTCGGAGTGAGTGAGGGTTCACTGTCGGAGTGAGTGAGGGTTCACTGTCGGAGTGAGAGAGGGTTCACTGTCGGAGTGAGTGAGGGACTCACTGTCGGAGTGAGTGAGGGTTCACTGTCGGAGTGAGTGAGGGTTCACTGTCGGAGTGAGTGAGGGTTCACTGTCGGAGTGAGTGAGCGTTCACTGTCGGAGTGAGTGAGGGTTCACTGTCGGAGTGAGTGAGCGTTCACTGTCGGAGTGAGTGAGGGACTCACTGTCGGAGTGAGTGAGGGTTCACTGTTGGAGTGAGTGAGGGACTCACTGTCGGAGTGAGTGAGGGACTCGCTGTCGGAGTTAGTGAGGGACTCACTGTCGGAGTGAATGAGGGTTCACTGTCGGAGTGAGTGAGGGTTCACTGTCGGAGTGAGTGAGGGACTCACTGTCGGAGTGAGTGAGGGTTCACTGTCGGAGTGAGTGAGGGTTCACTTTCGGAGTGAGTGAGGGACTCACTGTCGGAGTGAGTGAGGGTTCACTGTCGGAGTGAGTGAGGGTTCACTGTCGGAGTGAGTGAGGGTTCACTTTCGGAGTGAGTGAGGGACTCACTGTCGGAGTGAGTGAGGGTTCACTTTCGGAGTGAGTGAGAGACTCACTGTCGGAGTGAGTGAGGGTTCACTGTCGGAGTGAGTGAGGGTTCACTTTCGGAGTGAGTGAGGGACTCACTGTCGGAGTGAGTGAGGGTTCACTGTCGGAGTGAGTGAGGGTTCACTGTCGGAGTGAGTGAGGGACTCACTGTCGGAGTGAGTGAGGGACTCACTGTCGGAGTGAGTGAGGGACTCGCTGTCGAAGTGAGTGAGGGGTCACTGTCGGAGTGAGTGAGGGTTCACTGTCGGAGTGAGTGAGTGTTCACTGTCGGAGTGAGTGAGGGACTCGCTGTCGGAGTGAGTGAGGGTTCACTGTCGGAGTGAGTGAGGGTTCACTGTCGGAGTGAGTGAGGGTTCACTTTCGGAGTGAGTGAGGGACTCGCTGTCGGAGTGAGTGAGGGTTCTCTGTCGGAGTGAGTGAGGGTTCACTGTCGGAGTGAGTGAGGGTTCACTGTTGGAGTGTGTGAGGGTTCACTGTCGGAGTGAGTGAGTGTTCTCCGTCGGAGTGAGTGAGGGACTCGCTGTCGGAGTGAGTTAGGGTTCACTTTCGGAGTGAGTGAGGGACTCGCTGTCGGAGTGAGTGAGGGTTCACTGTCGGAGTGAGTGAGGGACTCACTGTCGGAGTGAGTGAGGGTTCACTGTCGGAGTGAGTGAGGGTTCACTGTCGGAGTGAGTGAGGGTTCACTGTCGGAGTGAGTGAGGGTTCACTGTCGGAGTGAGTGAGGGTTCACTGACGGAGTGAGTGAGGGTTCACTGTCGGAGTGAGTGAGGGACTCGCTGTTGGAGTGAGTGAGGGTTCACGGTCGGAGTGAGTGAGGGTTCACTGTTGGAGTGAGTGAGGGTTCACTGTCGGAGTGAGTGAGGGTTCACTGTCGGAGTGAGTGAGGGTTCACTGTCGGAGTGAGTGAGGGTTCACTGTCGGAGTGAGTGAGGGTTCACTGTCGGAGTGAGTGAGGGACTCACTGTCGGAGTGAGTGAGGGTTCACTGTCTGAGTGAGTGAGGGACTCACTGTCGGAGTGAGTGAGGGTTCACTGTCGGAGTGAGTGAGGGGTCACTTTTGGAGTGAGTGAGGGTTCACTGTCTGAGTGAGTGAGGGTTCACTTTTGGAGTGAGTGAGGGTTCACTGTCTGAGTGAGTGAGGGACTCGCGGTC
This sequence comes from Chiloscyllium punctatum, assembly GCF_047496795.1. Classification (NCBI taxonomy): domain Eukaryota; kingdom Metazoa; phylum Chordata; class Chondrichthyes; order Orectolobiformes; family Hemiscylliidae; genus Chiloscyllium; species Chiloscyllium punctatum. The sequence continues at coordinate 11,872,494 of NC_092760.1, read as the reverse complement.
GGAGTGAGTGAGGGTTCACTTTCGGAGTGAGTGAGGGACTCACTGTCGGAGTGAGTGAGGGTTCACTTTCGGAGTGAGTGAGGGACTCGCTGTCGGAGTGAGTGCGGGACTCACTGTCGGAGTGAGTGAGGGTTCACTGTTGGAGTGAGTGCGGGACTCACTGTCGGAGTGAGTGAGGGTTCACTGTTGGAGTGAGTGAGGGACTCACTGTCGGAGTGAGTGAGGGACTCGCTGTCGGAGTGAGTGAGGGTTCACTGTCGGAGTGAGTGAGGGACTCGCTGTCGGAGTGAGTGAGGGTTCACTGTCGGAGTGAGTGAGGGTTCAGTGTCGGAGTTAGTGAGGGACTCGCTGTTGGAGTGAGTGAGGGTTCACTGTCGGAGTGAGTGAGGGTTCACTGTTGGAGTGAGTGAGGGTTCACTGTCGGAGTGAGTGAGGGTTCACTGTCGGAGTGAGTGAGGGTTCACTGTCGGAGTGAGTGAGGGTTCACTGTCGGAGTGAGTGAGGGTTCACTGTCGGAGTGAGTGAGGGACTCGCTGTCGGAGTGAGTGAGGGTTCACTGTCGGAGTGAGTGAGGGACTCGCTGTCGGAGTGAGTGAGGGACTCACTGTCGGAGTGAGTGAGGGACACGCTGTCGGAGTGAGTGAGGGACTCACTGTCGGAGTGAGTGAGAGTTCACTGTCGGAGTGAGTGAGGGTTCACTGTCGGAGTGAGTGAGGATTCACTGTCGGAGTGAGTGAGGGACTCGCTGTCGGAGTGAGTGAGGGTTCACTGTCGGAGTGAGTGAGGGTTCACTTTTGGAGTGAGTGAGGGTTCACTGTCGGAGTGAGTGAGAGTTCACTGTCGGAGTGAGTGAGGGTTCACTGTCGGAGTGAGTGAGGGTTCACTGTCGGAGTGAGTGAGGGACTCGCTGTCGGAGTGAGTGAGGGACTCACTGTCGGAGTGAGTGAGGGACACGCTGTCGGAGTGAGTGAGGGTTCACTGTCGGAGTGAGTGAGGGTTCACTGTCGGAGTGAGTGAGGGTTCACTGTCGGAGTGAGTGAGGGTTCAGTGTCGGAGTTAGTGAGGGACTCGCTGTTGGAGTGAGTGAGGGTTCACTGTCGGAGTGAGTGAGGGACTCGCTGTCGGAGTGAGTGAGTTGTCACTATCGGAGTGAGTGAGGGTTCACTGTCGGAGTGAGTGAGGGTTCACTGTCGGAGTGAGTGAGGGACTCGCTGTCGTAGTGAGTGAGGGACTCGCTGTCGAAGTGATTGAGGGACTCGCTGTCGGAGTGAGTGAGGGTTCACTGTCGGAGTGAGTGAGGGACTCACTGTCGGAGTGAGTGAGGGTTCACTGTCGGAGTGAGTGAGGGTCTCGCTGTCGGAGTGAGTGAGGGACTCACTGTCGGAGTGAGTGAGGGTTCACTGTCGGAGTGAGTGAGGGTTCACTGTCGGAGTGAGTGAGGGACTCGCTGTCGGAGTGAGTGAGGGTTCACTGTCGGAGTGAGTGAGGGTTCACTGTCGGAGTGAGTGAGGGACTCGCTGTCGGAGTGAGTGAGGGTTCACTGTCGGAGTGAGTGAGGGTTCACTGTTGGAGTGAGTGAGGGTTCACTGTCGGAGTGAGTGAGGGACTCGCTGTTGGCGTGAGTGAGGGACTCGCTGTCGGAGTGAGTGAGGGTTCACTGTCGGAGTGAGTGAGGGTTCACTGTTGGAGTGAGTGAGGGTTCACTGTCGGAGTGAGTGAGGGACTCACTCTCGGTGTGAGATTGGGTTCACTGTCGGAGTGAGTGAGGGACTCACTCTTGGAGTGTGTGATGATTCACTGTCGGAGTGAGTGAGGGTTCACTGTCGGAGTGAGTGAGGGACTCGCTGTCGGAGTGAGTGAGGGTTCACTGTTGGAGTGAGTGAGGGTTCACTGTCGGAGTGAGTGAGGGACTCGCTGTCGGAGTGAGTGAGGGTTCACTGTTGGAGTGTGTGAGGGTTCACTGTCGGAGTGAGTGAGGGTTCACTGTCGGAGTGAGTGAGGGTTCACTGTCGGAGTGAGTGAGGGACTCACTGTCGGAGTTAGTGAGGGTTCACTGTCGGAGTGAGTGAGGGTTCACTGTCGGAGTGTGTGAGGGACTCACTGTCGGAGTGAGTGAGGGTTCACTGTCGGAGTGAGTGAGGGTTCACTGTCGGAGTGAGTGAGGGTTCACTGTCGGAGTGTGTGAGCGACTCACTGTCGGAGTGAGTGAGGGTTCACTGTCGGAGTTAGTGAGGGTTCACTGTCGGAGTGAGTGAGGGTTCACTGTCGGAGTGAGTGAGGGACTCACTGTCGGAGTGAGTGAGGGACTCGCTGTTGGCGTGAGTGAGGGTTCACGCTCGGAGTGAGTGAGGGACTCACTGTCGGAGTGAGTGAGGGTTCACTGTCGGAGTGAGTGAGGGTTCACTGTCGGAGTGAGTGAGGGTTCACTGTCGGAGTGAGTGAGGGTTCACTGTCGGAGTGAGTGAGGGACTCGCTGTCGTAGTGAGTGAGGATTCACTGTCGGAGTGAGTGAGGGTTCACTGTTGGAGTGAGTGAGGGTTCACTGTCGGAGTGAGTGAGGGACTCACTGTCGGAGTGAGTGAGGGTTCACTGTCGGAGTGAGTGAGGATTCACTGTCGGAGTGAGTGAGGGTTCACTGTCGGAGTGAGTGAGGGTTCACTGTCGGAGTGACTGAGGGTTCACTGTTGGAGTGAGTGAGGGTTCACTGTCGTAGTGAGTGAGGATTCACTGTCGGAGTGAGTGAGGGTTCACTGTCGGAGTGAGTGAGGGACTCGCTGTCGTAGTGAGTGAGGATTCACTGTCGGAGTGAGTGAGGGTTCACTGTTGGAGTGAGTGAGGGTTCACTGTCGGAGTGAGTGAGGATTCACTGTCGGAGTGAGTGAGGGTTCACTGTCGGAGTGAGTGAGGGACTCGCTGTCGGAGTGAGTGAGGGTTCACTGTCGGAGTGTGTGAGGGACTCACTGTCGCAGTGAGTGAGGGTTCACTGTTGGAGTGAGTGAGGGTTCACTGTCGGAGTGAGTGAGGGACTCGCTGTTGGCGTGAGTGAGGGTTCACGCTCGGAGTGAGTGAGGGACTCACTGTCGGAGTGAGTGAGGGACTCACTGTCGGATTGAGTGAGGGGTCACTGTCGGAGTGAGTGAGGGACTCGCTGTCGTAGTGAGTGAGGATTCACTGTCGGAGTGAGTGAGGGTTCACTGTTGGAGTGAGTGAGGGTTCACTGTCGGTGTGAGTGAGGGACTCGCTGACGGAGTGAGTGAGGGACTCACTGTCGGAGTGAGTGAGGGACTCACTGTCGGAGTGAGTGAGGGTTCACTGTCGGAGTGAGTGAGGGACTCGCTGTCGGAGTGAGTGAGGGTTCACTGTCGGAGTGAGTGAGGGTTCACTGTCGGAGTGAGTGAGTGACTCGCTGTCGGAGTGAGTGAGGGACTCACTGTCGGAGTGAGTGAGGGACTCACTGTCGGAGTGAGTGAGGGTTCACTGTCGGAGTGAGTGAGGGACTCACTCTCGGAGTGTGTGATGATTCACTGTCGGAGTGAGTGAGGGACTCGTTGTCGGAGTGAGTGAGGGACTCACTGTCGGAGTGAGTGAGGGTTCACTGTCGGAGTGAGTGAGGGACTCACTGTCGGAGTGAGTGAGGGTTCACTGTCGGAGTGAGTGAGGTTTCACTGTCGGAGTATGTGAGGGTTCACTGTCGGAGTGAGTGAGCGACTCGCTGTCGGAGTGAGTGAGGGTTCACTGTCGGAGTGAGTGAGGGTTCACTGTCGGAGTGAGTGAGGGACTCGCTGTCGGAGTGAGTGAGGGTTCACTGTCGGAGTGAGTGAGGGTTCACTGTTGGAGTGAGTGAGGGTTCACTGTCGGAGTGAGTGAGGGACTCGCTGTCGGAGTGAGTGAGGGGTCATTTTTGGAGTGAGTGAGGGACTCACTGTCGGAGTGAGTGAGGGTCCACTGTCGGAGTGAGTGAGGGACTCGCTGACGGAGTGAGTGAGGGTTCACTGTCGGAGTGAGTGAGGGTTCACTGTTGGAGTGAGTGAGGGACTCGCTGTCGGAGTGAGTGAGGGTACACTGTCGGAGTGAGTGAGGGACTCGCTGTTGGAGTGAGTGAGGGTTCACTGTCGGAGTGAGTGAGGATTCACTTTCGGAGTGAGTGAGGGTTCACTGTCGGAGTGTGTGAGGGACTCGCTGTCGGAGTGAGTGAGGGTTCACTGTCGGAGTGAGTGAGGGTTCACTGTCGAAGTGAGTGAGGGACTCGCTGTCGGAGTGTGTGAGGGACTCGCTGTCGGAGTGAGTGAGGGTTCACTGTCGAAGTGAGTGAGGGACTCGCTGTCGGAGTGTGTGAGGGACTCGCTGTCGGAGTGAGTGAGGGTTCACTGTCGGGGTGAGTGAGGGACTCGCTGTCGGAGTTAGTGAGGGACTCACTGTCGGAGTGAATGAGGGTTCACTGTCGGAGTGAGTGAGGGTTCACTGTCGGAGTGAGTGAGGGACTCACTGTCGGAGTGAGTGAGGGTTCACTGTCGGAGTGAGTGAGGGACTCACTGTCGGAGTGAGTGAGGGTTCACTGTCGGAGTGAGTGAGGGACTCACTGTCGGAGTGAGTGAGGGACTCGCTGTCGGAGTGAGTGAGGGTTCACTGTCGGAGTGAGTGAGGGTTCACTGTCGGAGTGAGTGAGGGACTCACTGTCGGAGTGAGTGAGGGTTCACTGTCGGAGTGAGTGAGGGTTCACTGTCGGAGTGAGTGAGGGACTCGCTGTCGGAGTGAGTGAGGGACTCACTGTCGGAGTGAGTGAGGGACTCGCTGTCGAAGTGAGTGAGGGGTCACTGTCAGAGTGAGTGAGGGACTCGCTGTCGGAGTGAGTGATGGTTCTCTGTCGGAGTGAGTGAGGGTTCACTGTCGGAGTGAGTGAGGGTTCACTGTCGGAGTGAGTGAGGGTTCACTGTCGGAGTGAGTGAGGGTTCACTGTCGGAGTGAGTGAGAGTTCACTGTCGGAGTGAGTGAGGGACTCACTGTCGGAGTGAGTGAGGGACTCACTGTCGGAGTGAGTGAGGGTTCACTGTCGGAGTGAGTTAGGGTTCACTGTCGGAGTGAGTGAGGGTTCACTGTCGGAGTGAGTGAGAGTTCACTGTCGGAGTGTGTGAGGGACTCACTGTCGGAGTGAGTGAGGGACTCGCTGACGGAGTGAGTGAGGGACTCGCTGTCGGAGTGAGTGAGGGTTCACTGTCGGAGTGAGTGAGGGACTCGCTGTCGGAGTGAGTGAGGGTTCACTGTCGGAGTGAGTGAGAGACTCGCTGTCGGAGTGAGTGAGGGTTCACTGTCGGAGTGAGTGAGGGTTCACTGTCGGAGTGAGTGAGAGACTCGCTGTCGGAGTGAGTGAGGGACTCACTGTCGGAGCGAGTGAGGGTTCACTGTCGGAGTGAGTGAGGGACTCGCTGTTGGAGTGAGTGAGGGACTCACTGTCGGAGTGAGTGAGGGTTCACTGTCGGAGTGAGTGAGGGTTCACTGTCGGAGTGAGTGAGGGTTCACTGTCTGAGTGAGTGAGAGACTCGCTGTCGGAGTGAGTGAGGGACTCACTGTCGGAGCGAGTGAGGGTTCACTGTCGGAGTGAGTGAGGGATTCGCTGTTGGAGTGAGTGAGGGACTCACTGTCGGAGTGAGTGAGGGTTCACTGTCGGAGTGAGTGAGGGTTCACTGTCGGAGTGAGTGAGGGTTCACTGTCTGAGTGAGTGAGGGACTCACTGTCGGAGTGAGTGAGGGTTCACTGTCGGAGTGAGTGAGGGTTCACTGTCGGAGTGAGTGAGGGACTCACTGTCGGAGTGAGTGAGGGTTCACTGTCGGAGTGAGTGAGGGTTCACTGTTGGAGTGAGTGAGGGTTCACTGTCGGAGTGAGTGAGGGTTCACTGTCTGAGTGAGTGAGGGACTCACTGTCGGAGTGAGTGAGGGTTCACTGTCGGAGTGAGTGAGGGTTCACTGTCGGAGTGAGTGAGGGACTCACTGTCGGAGTGAGTGAGGGTTCACTGTCGGAGTGAGTGAGGGTTCACTGTTGGAGTGAGTGAGGGTTCACTGTCGGAGTGAGTGAGGGACTCACTGTCGGAGTGAGTGAGGGTTCACTGTCGGAGTGAGTGAGGGACTCACTGTCGGAGTGAGTGAGGGTTCACTGTCGGAGTGAGTGAGGGTTCACTGTTGGAGTGAGTGAGGGTTCACTGTCGGAGTGAGTGAGGGTTCACTGTCGGAGTGAGTGAGGGACTCACTGTCGGAGTGAGTGAGGGTTCACTGACGGAGTGAGTGAGGGTTCACTGTCGGAGTGAGTGAGGGTTCACTGTCGGAGTGAGTGAGGGTTCACTGTCGGAGTGAGTGAGAGACTCACTGTCGGAGTGAGTGAGGGTTCACTTTTGGAGTGAGTGAGGGTTCACTGTCTGAGTGAGTGAGGGTTCACTTTTGGAGTGAGTGAGGGTTCACTGTCTGAGTGAGTGAGGGACTCGCTGTCGGAGTGAGTTAGGGTTCACTTTCGGAGTGAGTGAGGGACTCGCTGTCGGAGTGAGTGAGGGTTCACTGTTGGAGTGAGTGAGGGACTCACTGTTGGAGTGAGTGAGGGTTCACTGTCGGAGTGAGTGAGGAACTCGCTGTCGGAGTGAGTGAGGGTTCACTGTCGGAGTTAGTGAGGGACTCGCTGTTGGAGTGAGTGAGGGTTCACTGTCGGAGTTAGTGAGGGACTCACTGTCGGAGTGAGTGAGGGTTCACTGTCGGAGTGAGTGAGGGTTCACTGTCGGAGTTAGTGAGGGACTCGCTGTTGGAGTGAGTGAGGGTTCACTGTCGGAGTGAGTGAGGGTTCACTGTCGGAGTTAGTGAGGGACTCGCTGTTGGAGTGAGTGAGGGTTCACTGTCGGAGTGAGTGAGGGTTCACTGTCGGAGTGAGTGAGGGTTCACTGTCGGAGTTAGTGAGGGACTCGCTGTCGGAGTGAGTGAGGGTTCACTGTCGGAGTGAGTGAGGGACTCGCTGTCGGAGTGAGTGAGGGACTCGCTGTCGGAGTGAGTGAGGGTTCACTGTCGGAGTGAGTGAGAGTTCACTGTCGGAGTGAGTGAGGGTTCACTGTCGGAGTGAGTGAGGGACTCGCTGTCGGAGTGAGTGAGGCACTCACTGTCGGAGTGAGTGAGGGACTCGATGTCGGAGTGTGTGAGGGTTCACTGTCGGAGTGAGTGAGGGACACGCTGTCGGAGTGTGTGAGGGTTCACTGTCGGAGTGAGTGAGGGACTCGCTGTCGGAGTGAGTGAGGGTTCACTGTCGGAGTGAGTGAGAGTTCACTGTCGGAGTGTGTGAGGGTTCACTGTCGGAGTGAGTGAGGGTTCACTGTCGGAGTGAGTGAGGGTTCACTGTCGGAGTGAGTGAGGGTTCACTGTCGGAGTGAGTGAGGGACTCGCTGTCGGAGTGAGTGAGGTTTCACTGTCGGAGTGAGTGAGGGTCTCGCTGTCGGAGTGAGTGAGGGACTCACTGTCGGAGTGAGTGAGGGTTCACTGTCGGAGTGAGTGAGGGTTCACTGTCGGAGTGAGTGAGGGACTCGCTGTCGGAGTGAGTGAGGGTTCACTGTCGGAGTGAGTGAGGGTTCACGCTCGGAGTGAGTGAGGGACTCACTGTCGGAGTGAGTGAGGGACTCACTGTCGGAGTGAGTGAGGGACTCACTCTCGGTGTGAGTGAGGATTCACTGTCGGAGTGAGTGAGGGACTCGCTGTCGGAGTGAGTGAGGGTTCACTGTCGGAGTGAGTGAGGGACTCACTGTCGGAGTGTGTGAGGGACTCGCTGTCGGAGTGAGTGAGGGTTCACTGTCGGAGTGAGTGAGGGACTCACTGTCGGAGTGAGTGAGGTTTCACTGTCGGAGTGAGTGAGGGTCTCGCTGTCGGAGTGAGTGAGGAACTCACTGTCGGAGTGAGTGAGGGTTCACTGTCGGAGTGAGTGAGGGACTCACTGTCGGAGTGAGTGAGGGACTCACTGTCGGAGTGAGTGAGGGACTCGCTGTCGGAGTGAGTGAGGGTTCACTGTCGGAGTGAGTGAGGGTTCACGCTCGGAGTGAGTGAGGGACTCACTGTCGGAGTGAGTGAGGGTTCACTGTCGGAGTGAGTGAGGGTTCACTGTCGGAGTGAGTGAGGGACTCGCTGTCGGAGTGAGTGAGGGTTCACTGTCGGAGTGAGTGAGGGTTCACGCTCGGAGTGAGTGAGGGACTCACTGTCGGAGTGAGTGAGGGTTCACTGTCGGAGTGAGTGAGGGTTCACTGTCGGAGTGAGTGAGGGACTCACTGTCGGAGTGAGTGAGGGACTCACTGTCGGAGTGAGTGAGGGACTCGCTGTCGGAGTGAGTGAGGGTTCACTGTCGGAGTGAGTGAGGGTTCACGCTCGGAGTGAGTGAGGGACTCACTGTCGGAGTGAGTGAGGGTTCACTGTCGGAGTGAGTGAGGGTTCACTGTCGGAGTGAGTGAGGGTTCACGCTCGGAGTGAGTGAGGGACTCACTGTCGGAGTGAGTGAGGGACTCACTCTCGGTGTGACTGAGGGTTCACTGTCGGAGTGAGTGAGGGACTCGCTGTCGGAGTGAGTGAGGGTTCACTGTCGGAGTGAGTGAGGGTTCACTGTCGGAGTGAGTGAGAGTTCACTGTCGGAGTGAGTGAGGGTTCACTGTCGGAGTGAGTGAGGGACTCGCTGTCGGAGTGAGTGAGGGACTCACTGTCGGAGTGAGTGAGGGACACGCTGTCGGAGTGAGTGAGGGACTCACTGTCGGAGTGAGTGAGAGTTCACTGTCGGAGTGAGTGAGGGACTCGCTGTCGGAGTGAGTGAGGGTTCACTGTCGGAGTGAGCGAGGGTTCACTGTCGGAGTGAGTGAGGGACTCGCTGTCGTAGTGAGTGAGGGACTCGCTGTCGAAGTGATTGAGGGACTCGCTGTCGGAGTGAGTGAGGGTTCACTGTCGGAGTGAGTGAGGGACTCACTGTCGGAGTGAGTGAGGGTTCACTGTCGGAGTGAGTGAGGGTCTCGCTGTCGGAGTGAGTGAGGGACTCACTGTCGGAGTGAGTGAGGGTTCACTGTCGGAGTGAGTGAGGGTTCACTGTCGGAGTGAGTGAGGGGTCACTGTCGGAGTGAGTGAGGGTTCACTGTCGGAGTGAGTGAGGGTTCACTGTCGGAGTGAGTGAGGGACTCGCTGTCGGAGTGAGTGAGGGTTCACTGTCGGAGTGAGTGAGGGTTCACTGTCGGAGTGAGTGAGGGACTCGCTGTCGGAGTGAGTGAGGGTTCACTGTCGGAGTGAGTGAGGGTTCACTGTTGGAGTGAGTGAGGGTTCACTGTCGGAGTGAGTGAGGGACTCGCTGTTGGCGTGAGTGAGGGTTCACGCTCGGAGTGAGTGAGGGACTCACTGTCGGAGTGAGTGAGGGACTCACTCTCGGTGTGAGTGAGGGTTCACTGTCGGAGTGAGTGAGGGTTCACTGTCGGAGTGAGTGAGGGTTCACTGTCGGAGTGAGTGAGGGTTCACTGTCGGAGTGAGTGAGGGTTCACGCTCGGAGTGAGTGAGGGTTCACTGTCGGAGTGAGTGAGGGACTCACTGTCGGAGTGAGTGAGGGACTCACTGTCGGAGTGAGTGAGGGACTCACTCTCGGAGTGTGTGATGATTCACTGTCGGAGTGAGTGAGGGTTCACTGTCGGAGTGAGTGAGGGACTCGCTGTCGGAGTGAGTGAGGGTTCACTGTTGGAGTGAGTGAGAGTTCACTGTCGGAGTGAGTGAGGGACTCGCTGTCGGAGTGAGTGAGGGACTCGCTGTCGGAGTGAGTGAGGGTTCACTGTCGGAGTGAGTGAGGGTTCACTGTCGGAGTGAGTGAGGGTTCACTGTCGGAGTGAGTGAGGGTTCACTGTCGGAGTGAGTGAGGGACTCGCTGTCGGAGTGAGTGAGGGTTCACTGTCGGAGTGAGTGAGGGTTCACTGTTGGAGTGAGTGAGGGTTCACTGTCGGAGTGAGTGAGGGTTCACTGTCGGAGTGAGTGAGGGACTCGCTGTTGGCGTGAGTGAGGGTTCACGCTCGGAGTGAGTGAGGGACTCACTGTCGGAGTGAGTGAGGGTTCACTGTCGGAGTGAGTGAGGGTTCACTGTCGGAGTGAGTGAGGGACTCACTGTCGGAGTGAGTGAGGGACTCGCTGTTGGCGTGAGTGAGGGTTCACGCTCGGAGTGAGTGAGGGACTCACTGTCGGAGTGAGTGAGGGTTCACTGTCGGAGTGAGTGAGGGTTCACTGTCGGAGTGAGTGAGGGACTCGCTGTCGTAGTGAGTGAGGATTCACTGTCGGAGTGAGTGAGGGTTCACTGTTGGAGTGAGTGAGGGTTCACTGTCGGAGTGAGTGAGGGACTCACTGTCGGAGTGAGTGAGGGTTCACTGTCGGAGTGAGTGAGGATTCACTGTCGGAGTGAGTGAGGGTTCACTGTCGGAGTGACTGAGGGTTCACTGTTGGAGTGAGTGAGGGTTCACTGTCGTAGTGAGTGAGGATTCACTGTCGGAGTGAGTGAGGGTTCACTGTTGGAGTGAGTGAGGGTTCACTGTCGGATTGAGTGAGGGGTCACTGTCGGAGTGAGTGAGGGACTCGCTGTCGTAGTGAGTGAGGGACTCGCTGTTGGCGTGAGTGAGGGTTCACGCTCGGAGTGAGTGAGGGTTCACTGTTGGAGTGAGTGAGGGTTCACTGTTGGAGTGAGTGAGGGTTCACTGTCGGAGTGTGTGAGGGACTCACTGTCGGAGTGAGTGAGGGACTCACTGTCGGATTGAGTGAGGGGTCACTGTCGGAGTGAGTGAGGGACTCGCTGTCGTAGTGAGTGAGGATTCACTGTCGGAGTGAGTGAGGGTTCACTGTTGGAGTGAGTGAGGGTTCACTGTCGGAGTGAGTGAGGGACTCGCTGACGGAGTGAGTGAGGGACTCGCTGTTGGCGTGAGTGAGGGTTCACTGTCGGAGTGAGTGAGGGTTCACTGTCGGAGTGAGTGAGTGACTCGCTGTCGGAGTGAGTGAGGGACTCACTGTCGGAGTGAGTGAGTGACTCGCTGTCGGAGTGAGTGAGGGACTCGCTGTCAGAGTGAGTGAGGGACTCACTCTCGGTGTGAGTGAGGGTTCACTGTCGGAGTGAGTGAGGGTTCACTGTCGGAGTGAGTGAGGGTTCACTGTCAGAGTGAGGGAGGGTTCACTGTCGGAGTGAGTGAGGGTTCACTGTCGGAGTGAGTGAGGGTTCACTGTCGGAGTGAGTGAGGGTTCACTGTCGGAGCGAGTGAGGGTTCACTGTCGGAGTGAGTGAGGGACTCACTGTCGGAGTGAGTGAGGGTTCACTGTCGGAGTGAGTGAGGGACTCACTGTCGGAGTGAGTGAGGGTTCACTGTCGGAGTGAGTGAGGGACTCACTCTCGGAGTGTGTGATGATTCACTGTCGGAGTGAGTGAGGGACTCGTTGTCGGAGTGAGTGAGGGACTCACTGTCGGAGTGAGTGAGGGTTCACTGTCGGAGTGAGTGAGGGACTCACTGTCGGAGTGAGTGAGGGTTCACTGTCGGAGTGAGTGAGGGTTCACTGTCGGAGTGAGTGAGGGTTCACTGTCGGAGTGAGTGAGCGACTCGCTGTCGGAGTGAGTGAGGGTTCACTGTCGGAGTGAGTGAGGGTTCACTGTCGGAGTGAGTGAGGGACTCGCTGTCGGAGTGAGTGAGGGGTCATTTTTGGAGTGAGTGAGGGACTCACTGTCGGAGTGAGTGAGGGTCCACTGTCGGAGTGAGTGAGGGACTCGCTGACGGAGTGAGTGAGGGTTCACTGTCGGAGTGAGTGAGGGTTCACTGTTGGAGTTAGTAAGGGACTCGCTGTCGGAGTGAGTGAGGGTTCACTGTCGGAGTGAGTGAGGGTTCACTGTCGGAGTGAGTGAGGGTTCACTGTCGGAGTGAGTGAGGGACTCGCTGACGGAGTGAGTGAGGGTTCACTGTCGGAGTGAGTGAGGGTTCACTGTCGGAGTGAGTGAGGGTTCACTGTCGGAGTGAGTGAGGGACTCGCTGTTGGAGTGAGTGAGGGTTCACTGTCGGAGTGAGTGAGGGCTCACTATCGGAGTGAGTGAGGATTCACTTTCGGAGTGAGTGAGGGACACGCTGTCGGAATGTGTGAGGGACTCGCTGTCGGAGTGAGTGAGGGTTCGCTGTCGAAGTGAGTGAGGGACTCGCTGTCGGAGTGTGTGAGGGACTCGCTGTCGGAGTGAGTGAGGGTTCACTGTCGGGGTGAGTGAGGGACTCGCTGTCGGAGTTAGTGAGGGACTCACTGTCGGAGTGAATGAGGGTTCACTGTCGGAGTGAGTGAGGGTTCACTGTCGGAGTGAGTGAGGGACTCACTGTCGGAGTGAGTGTGGGTTCACTGTCGGAGTGAGTGAGGGTTCACTGTCGGAGTGAGTGAGGGTTCACTGTCGGAGTGAGTGAGGGACTCGCTGTCGGAGTGAGTGAGGGTTCACTGTCGGAGTGAGTGAGGGTTCACTGTCGGAGTGAGTGAGGGTTCACTGTCGGAGTGAGTGAGGGACTCGCTGTCGGAGTGAGTGAGGGTTCACTGTCGGAGTGAGTGAGGGTTCACTGTCGGAGTGAGTGAGGGACTCACTGTCGGAGTGAGTGAGGGTTCACTGTCGGAGTGAGTGAGGGTTCACTGTCGGAGTGAGTGAGAGTTCACTGTCGGAGTGAGTGAGGGACTCACTGTCGGAGTGAGTGAGGGACTCGCTGACGGAGTGAGTGAGGGACTCACTGTCGGAGTGAGTGAGGGTTCACTGTCGGAGTGAGTGAGGGTTCACTGTCGGAGTGAGTGAGGGTTCACTGTCGGAGTGAGTGAGGGTTTACTGTCGGAGTGAGTGAGGGACTCGCTGTCGGAGTGAGTGAGGGTTCACTGTCGGAGTGAGTGAGGGACTCGCTGTCGGAGTGAGTGAGGGTTCACTGTCGGAGTGAGTGAGGGACTCGCTGTCGGAGTGAGTGAGGGTTCACTGTCGGAGTGAGTGAGGGTTCACTGTCGGAGTGAGTGAGAGACTCGCTGTCGGAGTGAGTGAGGGACTCACTGTCGGAGCGAGTGAGGGTTCACTGTTGGAGTGAGTGAGGGTTCACTGTCGGAGTGAGTGAGGGTTCACTGTCGGAGTGAGTGAGGGACTCACTGTCGGAGTGAGTGAGGGTTCACTGTCGGAGTGAGTGAGGGACTCACTGTCGGAGTGAGTGAGGGTTCACTGTCGGAGTGAGTGAGGGTTCACTGTCGGTGTGAGTGAGGGTTTACTTTTGGAGTGAGTGAGGGTTCACTGTCTGTGTGAGTGAGGGTTCACTTTTGGAGTGAGTGAGGGTTCACTGTCTGAGTGAGTGAGGGACTCGCTGTCGGAGTGAGATAGGGTTCACTTTCGGAGTGAGTGAGGGACTCGCTGTCGGAGTGAGTGAGGGTTCACTGTTGGAGTGAGTGAGGGACTCACTGTTGGAGTGAGTGAGGGTTCACTGTCGGAGTGAGTGAGGGACTCGCTGTCGGAGTGAGTGAGGGTTCACTGTCGGAGTTAGTGAGGGACTCGCTGTTGGAGTGAGTGAGGGTTCACTGTCGGAGTGAGTGAGGGACTCGCTGTCGGAGTGAGTGAGGGTTCACTGTCGGAGTGAGTGAGGGACTCACTGTCGGAGTTAGTGAGGGACTCACTGTCGGAGTGAGTGAGGGTTCACTGTCGGAGTGAGTGAGGGTTCACTGTCGGAGTTAGTGAGGGACTCGCTGTTGGAGTGAGTGAGGGTTCACTGTCGGAGTGAGTGAGGGACTCGCTGTCGGAGTGAGTGAGGGTTCACTGTCGGAGTTAGTGAGGGACTCGCTGTTGGAGTGAGTGAGGGTTCACTGTCGGAGTTAGTGAGGGTTCACTGTCGGAGTGAGTGAGGGTTCACTGTCGGAGTGAGTGAGGGTTCACTGTCGGAGTGAGTGAGGGTTCACTGTCGGAGTGAGTGAGGGTTCACTGTCGGAGTTAGTGAGGGTTCACTGTCGGAGTGAGTGAGGGACTCGCTGTCGGAGTGAGTGAGGCACTCACTGTCGGAGTGAGTGAGGGACTCGATGTCGGAGTGAGTGAGGCACTCACTGTTGGAGTGAGTGAGGGACTCGCTGTTGGAGTGAGTGAGGGACTCGCTGTCGGAGTGAGTGAGGGTTCACTGTCGGAGTGAGTGAGAGTTCACTGTCGGAGTGAGTGAGGGTTCACTGTCGGAGTGAGTGAGGGTTCACTGTCGGAGTGAGTGAGGGACTCGCTGTCGGAGTGAGTGAGGGTTCACTGTCGGAGTGAGTGAGGGACTCACTGTCGGAGTGAGTGAGGGTTCACTGTCGGAGTGAGTGAGGGTTCACTGTCGGAGTGAGTGAGGGACTCACTGTCGGAGTGAGTGAGGGTTCACTGTCGGAGTGAGTGAGGGTTCACTGTCGGAGTGAGTGAGAGTTCACTGTCGGAGTGAGTGAGGGACTCACTGTCGGAGTGAGTGAGGGACTCGCTGACGGAGTGAGTGAGGGACTCACTGTCGGAGTGAGTGAGGGTTCACTGTCGGAGTGAGTTAGGGTTCACTGTCGGAGTGAGTGAGGGTTCACTGTCGGAGTGAGTGAGGGTTCACTGTCGGAGTGAGTGAGGGTTTACTGTCGGAGTGAGTGAGGGACTCGCTGTCGGAGTGAGTGAGGGTTCACTGTCGGAGTGAGTGAGGGACTCGCTGTCGGAGTGAGTGAGGGTTCACTGTCGGAGTGAGTGAGGGACTCGCTGTCGGAGTGAGTGAGGGTTCACTGTCGGAGTGAGTGAGGGTTCACTGTCGGAGTGAGTGAGGGACTCGCTGTCGGAGTGAGTGAGGGTTCACTGTCGGAGTGAGTGAGAGACTCGCTGTCGGAGTGAGTGAGGGACTCACTGTCGGAGCGAGTGAGGGTTCACTGTTGGAGTGAGTGAGGGTTCACTGTCGGAGTGAGTGAGGGTTCACTGTCGGAGTGAGTGAGGGACTCACTGTCGGAGTGAGTGAGGGTTCACTGTCGGAGTGAGTGAGGGACTCACTGTCGGAGTGAGTGAGGGTTCACTGTCGGAGTGAGTGAGGGTTCACTGTCGGTGTGAGTGAGGGTTCACTTTTGGAGTGAGTGAGGGTTCACTGTCTGAGTGAGTGAGGGTTCACTTTTGGAGTGAGTGAGGGTTCACTGTCTGAGTGAGTGAGGGACTCGCTGTCGGAGTGAGATAGGGTTCACTTTCGGAGTGAGTGAGGGACTCGCTGTCGGAGTGAGTGAGGGTTCACTGTTGGAGTGAGTGAGGGACTCACTGTTGGAGTGAGTGAGGGTTCACTGTCGGAGTGAGTGAGGGACTCGCTGTCGGAGTGAGTGAGGGTTCACTGTCGGAGTTAGTGAGGGACTCGCTGTTGGAGTGAGTGAGGGTTCACTGTCGGAGTTAGTGAGGGACTCACTGTCGGAGTGAGTGAGGGTTCACTGTCGGAGTGAGTGAGGGTTCACTGTCGGAGTTAGTGAGGGACTCGCTGTTGGAGTGAGTGAGGGTTCACTGTCGGAGTGAGTGAGGGTTCACTGTCGGAGTGAGTGAGGGTTCACTGTCGGAGTGAGTGAGGGTTCACTGTCGGAGTTAGTGAGGGTTCACTGTCGGAGTGAGTGAGGGACTCGCTGTCGGAGTGAGTGAGGCACTCACTGTCGGAGTGAGTGAGGGACTCGATGTCGGAGTGAGTGAGGCACTCACTGTTGGAGTGAGTGAGGGACTCGCTGTTGGAGTGAGTGAGGGACTCGCTGTCGGAGTGAGTGAGGGTTCACTGTCGGAGTGAGTGAGAGTTCACTGTCGGAGTGAGTGAGGGTTCACTGTCGGAGTGAGTGAGGGACTCGCTGTCGGAGTGAGTGAGGCACTCACTGTCGGAGTGACTGAGGGACTCGCTGTCGGAGTGAGTGAGGCACTCACTGTCGGAGTGAGTGAGGGACTCGATGTCGGAGTGAGTGAGGGACTCACTGTCGGAGTGAGTGAGGGTTCACTGTCGGAGTGAGTGAGGGACACGCTGTCGGAGTGTGTGAGGGTTCACTGTCGGAGTGAGTGAGGGACTCGCTGTCGGAGTGAGTGAGGGTTCACTGTCGGAGTGAGTGAGAGTTCACTGTCGGAGTGAGTGAGGGACTCGCTGTCGGAGTGAGTGAGGGTTCACTGTCGGAGTGAGTGAGGGTTCACTGTCGGAGTGAGTGAGGGACTCGCTGTCGGAGTGAGTGTGGGTTCACTGTCGGAGTGAGTGAGGGTTCACTGTTGGAGTGTGTGAGGGTTCACTGTCGGAGTGAGTGAGGGTTCACTGTCGGAGTGAGTGAGGGACTCACTGTCGGAGTGAGTGAGGTTTCACTGTCGGAGTGAGTGAGGGTCTCGCCGTCGGATTGAGTGAGGGACTCACTGTCGGAGTGAGTGAGGGTTCACTGTCGGAGTGAGTGAGGGTTCACTGTCGGAGTGAGTGAGGGACTCGCTGTCGGAGTGAGTGAGGGTTCACTGTCGGAGTGAGTGAGGGTTCACGCTCGGAGTGAGTGAGGGACTCACTGTCGGAGTGAGTGAGGGACTCACTGTCGGAGTGAGTGAGGGACTCACTCTCGGTGTGAGTGAGGATTCACTGTCGGAGTGAGTGAGGGTTCACTGTCGGAGTGTGTGAGGGACTCGCTGTCGGAGTGAGTGAGGGTTCACTGTCGGAGTGAGTGAGGGACTCACTGTCGGAGTGAGTGAGGTTTCACTGTCGAAGTGAGTGAGGGTCTCGCTGTCGGAGTGAGTGAGGGACTCACTGTCGGAGTGAGTGAGGGTTCACTGTCGGAGTGAGTGAGGGTTCACTGTCGGAGTGAGTGAGGGACTCGCTGTCGGAGTGAGTGAGGGTTCACTGTCGGAGTGAGTGAGGGTTCACGCTCGGAGTGAGTGAGGGACTCACTGTCGGAGTGAGTGAGGGACTCACTGTCGGAGTGAGTGAGGGACTCACTCTCGGTGTGAGTGAGGATTCACTGTCGGAGTGAGTGAGGGTTCACGCTCGGAGTGAGTGAGGGACTCACTGTCGGAGTGAGTGAGGGACTCACTGTCGGAGTGAGTGAGGGACTCACTCTCGGTGTGAGTGAGGATTCACTGTCGGAGTGAGTGAGGGGTCACTGTCGGAGTGAGTGAGGGACTCACTCTCGGTGTGAGTGAGGGTTCACTGTCGGAGTGAGTGAGGGACTCGCTGTCGGAGTGAGTGAGGGTTCACTGTTGGAGTGAGTAAGGGTTCACTGTCGGAGTGAGTGAGGGACTCGCTGTCGGAGTGAGTGAGGGTTCACTGTCGGAGTGAGTGAGGGACTCGCTGTCGGAGTGAGTGAGGGTTCACTGTCGGAGTGAGTGAGGGTTCACTGTTGGAGTGAGTGAGGGACTCGCTGTCGGAGTGAGTGAGGGTTCACTGTTGGAGTGAGTGAGGGACTCGCTGTCGGAGTGAGTGAGGGTTCACTGTCGGAGTGAGTGAGGGTTCACTGTCGGAGTGAGTGAGGGTTCACTGTCGGAGTGAGTGAGGGACTCACTGTCGGAGTGAGTGAGGGTTCACTGTCTGAGTGAGTGAGGGACTCACTGTTGGAGTGAGTGAGGGTTCACTGTCGGAGTGAGTGAGGGACTCACTGTCGGAGTGTGTGAGGGTTCACTGTCGGAGTGAGTGAGTGTTCACTTTCGGAGTGAGTGAGGGTTCACTGTCGGAGTGAGTGAGGGTTCACTGTCGGAGTGAGTGAGGGTTCACTGTCGGAGTGAGTGAGGGACTCACTGTCGGAGTGAGTGAGTGTTCACTTTCGGAGTGAGTGAGGGTTCACTGTCGGAGTGAGTGAGGGTTCACTGTCGGAGTGAGTGAGGATTCACTGTCGGAGTGAGTGAGTGTTCACTTTCGGAGTGAGTGAGGGTTCACTGTCGGAGTGAGTGAGTGTTCACTTTCGGAGTGAGTGAGGGTTCACTGTCGGAGTGAGTGAGGGACTCACTGTCGGAGTGAATGAGTGTTCACTGTCGGAGTGAGTGAGGGTTCACTGTCGGAGTGAGTGAGGATTCACTGTCGGAGTGAGTGAGTGTTCACTTTCGGAGTGAGTGAGGGTTCACTGTCGGAGTGAGTTAGGGTTCACTGTCGGAGTGAGTGAGGGTTCACTGTCGGAGTGAGTGAGGGTTCACTGTCGGAGTGAGTGAGGGTTTACTGTCGGAGTGAGTGAGGGACTCGCTGTCGGAGTGAGTGAGGGTTCACTGTCGGAGTGAGTGAGGGACTCGCTGTCGGAGTGAGTGAGGGTTCACTGTCGGAGTGAGTGAGGGACTCGCTGTCGGAGTGAGTGAGGGTTCACTGTCGGAGTGAGTGAGGGTTCACTGTCGGAGTGAGTGAGGGTTCACTGTCGGAGTGAGTGAGGGTTCACTGTCGGAGTGAGTGAGAGACTCGCTGTCGGAGTGAGTGAGGGACTCACTGTCGGAGCGAGTGAGGGTTCACTGTTGGAGTGAGTGAGGGTTCACTGTCGGAGTGAGTGAGGGTTCACTGTCGGAGTGAGTGAGGGACTCACTGTCGGAGTGAGTGAGGGTTCACTGTCGGAGTGAGTGAGGGACTCACTGTCGGAGTGAGTGAGGGTTCACTGTCGGAGTGAGTGAGGGTTCACTGTCGGTGTGAGTGAGGGTTCACTTTTGGAGTGAGTGAGGGTTCACTGTCTGAGTGAGTGAGGGTTCACTTTTGGAGTGAGTGAGGGTTCACTGTCTGAGTGAGTGAGGGACTCGCTGTCGGAGTGAGATAGGGTTCACTTTCGGAGTGAGTGAGGGACTCGCTGTCGGAGTGAGTGAGGGTTCACTGTTGGAGTGAGTGAGGGACTCACTGTTGGAGTGAGTGAGGGTTCACTGTCGGAGTGAGTGAGGGACTCGCTGTCGGAGTGAGTGAGGGTTCACTGTCGGAGTTAGTGAGGGACTCGCTGTTGGAGTGAGTGAGGGTTCACTGTCGGAGTTAGTGAGGGACTCACTGTCGGAGTGAGTGAGGGTTCACTGTCGGAGTGAGTGAGGGTTCACTGTCGGAGTTAGTGAGGGACTCGCTGTTGGAGTGAGTGAGGGTTCACTGTCGGAGTGAGTGAGGGTTCACTGTCGGAGTGAGTGAGGGTTCACTGTCGGAGTGAGTGAGGGTTCACTGTCGGAGTTAGTGAGGGTTCACTGTCGGAGTGAGTGAGGGACTCGCTGTCGGAGTGAGTGAGGCACTCACTGTCGGAGTGAGTGAGGGACTCGATGTCGGAGTGAGTGAGGCACTCACTGTTGGAGTGAGTGAGGGACTCGCTGTTGGAGTGAGTGAGGGACTCGCTGTCGGAGTGAGTGAGGGTTCACTGTCGGAGTGAGTGAGAGTTCACTGTCGGAGTGAGTGAGGGTTCACTGTCGGAGTGAGTGAGGGACTCGCTGTCGGAGTGAGTGAGGCACTCACTGTTGGAGTGACTGAGGGACTCGCTGTTGGAGTGAGTGAGGGACTCGCTGTCGGAGTGAGTGATGGTTCACTGTCGGAGTGAGTGAGAGTTCACTGTCGGAGTGAGTGAGGGTTCACTGTCGGAGTGAGTGAGGGACTCGCTGTCGGAGTGAGTGAGGCACTCACTGTCGGAGTGAGTGAGGGACTCGATGTCGGAGTGAGTGAGGGACTCACTGTCGGAGTGAGTGAGGGTTCACTGTCGGAGTGAGTGAGGGACACGCTGTCGGAGTGTGTGAGGGTTCACTGTCGGAGTGAGTGAGGGACTCGCTGTCGGAGTGAGTGAGGGTTCACTGTCGGAGTGAGTGAGAGTTCACTGTCGGAGTGAGTGAGGGACTCGCTGTCGGAGTGAGTGAGGGTTCACTGTCGGAGTGAGTGAGGGTTCACTGTCGGAGTGAGTGAGGGACTCGCTGTCGGAGTGAGTGTGGGTTCACTGTCGGAGTGAGTGAGGGTTCACTGTTGGAGTGTGTGAGGGTTCACTGTCGGAGTGAGTGAGGGTTCACTGTCGGAGTGAGTGAGGGTTCACTGTCGGAGTGAGTGAGGGTCTCGCCGTCGGATTGAGTGAGGGACTCACTGTCGGAGTGAGTGAGGTTTCACTGTCGGAGTGAGTGAGGGTCTCGCCGTCGGATTGAGTGAGGGACTCACTGTCGGAGTGAGTGAGGGTTCACTGTCGGAGTGAGTGAGGGTTCACTGTCGGAGTGAGTGAGGGACTCGCTGTCGGAGTGAGTGAGGGTTCACTGTCGGAGTGAGTGAGGGTTCACGCTCGGAGTGAGTGAGGGACTCACTGTCGGAGTGAGTGAGGGACTCACTGTCGGAGTGAGTGAGGGACTCACTCTCGGTGTGAGTGAGGATTCACTGTCGGAGTGAGTGAGGGTTCACTGTCGGAGTGTGTGAGGGACTCGCTGTCGGAGTGAGTGAGGGTTCACTGTCGGAGTGAGTGAGGGACTCACTGTCGGAGTGAGTGAGGTTTCACTGTCGAAGTGAGTGAGGGTCTCGCTGTCGGAGTGAGTGAGGGACTCACTGTCGGAGTGAGTGAGGGTTCACTGTCGGAGTGAGTGAGGGTTCACTGTCGGAGTGAGTGAGGGACTCGCTGTCGGAGTGAGTGAGGGTTCACTGTCGGAGTGAGTGAGGGTTCACGCTCGGAGTGAGTGAGGGACTCACTGTCGGAGTGAGTGAGGGACTCACTCTCGGTGTGAGTGAGGATTCACTGTCGGAGTGAGTGAGGGTTCACGCTCGGAGTGAGTGAGGGACTCACTGTCGGAGTGAGTGAGGGACTCACTGTCGGAGTGAGTGAGGGACTCACTCTCGGTGTGAGTGAGGATTCACTGTCGGAGTGAGTGAGGGGTCACTGTCGGAGTGAGTGAGGGACTCACTCTCGGTGTGAGTGAGGGTTCACTGTCGGAGTGAGTGAGGGACTCGCTGTCGGAGTGAGTGAGGGTTCACTGTTGGAGTGAGTAAGGGTTCACTGTCGGAGTGAGTGAGGGACTCGCTGTCGGAGTGAGTGAGGGTTCACTGTCGGAGTGAGTGAGGGACTCGCTGTCGGAGTGAGTGAGGGTTCACTGTCGGAGTGAGTGAGGGTTCACTGTTGGAGTGAGTGAGGGACTCGCTGTCGGAGTGAGTGAGGGTTCACTGTCGGAGTGAGTGAGGGTTCACTGTCGGAGTGAGTGAGGGTTCACTGTCGGAGTGAGTGAGGGACTCACTGTCGGAGTGAGTGAGGGTTCACTGTCTGAGTGAGTGAGGGACTCACTGTTGGAGTGAGTGAGGGTTCACTGTCGGAGTGAGTGAGGGACTCACTGTCGGAGTGTGTGAGGGTTCACTGTCGGAGTGAGTGAGTGTTCACTTTCGGAGTGAGTGAGGGTTCACTGTCGGAGTGAGTGAGGGTTCACTGTCGGAGTGAGTGAGGGTTCACTGTCGGAGTGAGTGAGGGTTCACTGTCGGAGTGAGTGAGTGTTCACTGTCGGAGTGAGTGAGGGTTCACTGTCGGAGTGAGTGAGGATTCACTGTCGGAGTGAGTGAGTGTTCACTTTCGGAGTGAGTGAGGGTTCACTGTCGGAGTGAGTGAGGATTCACTGTCGGAGTGAGTGAGTGTTCACTTTCGGAGTGAGTGAGGGTTCACTGTCGGAGTGAGTGAGAGTTCACTGTCGGAGGGAGTGAGAGTTCACTGTCGGAGTGAGTGAGGGTTCACTGTCGGAGTGAGTGAGGGTTCACTGTCTGAGTGAGTGAGGGTTCACTGTCGGAGTGAGTGAGGGACTCACTGTCGGTGTGAGTGAGGGTTCACTGTCGGAGTGAGTGAGGGACTCGCTGTTGGCGTGAGTGAGGGTTCACGCTCGGAGTGAGTGAGGGACTCACTGTCGGAGTGAGTGAGGGACTCACTGTCGGAGTGAGTGAGGGACTCACTCTCGGTGTGAGTGAGGGTTCACTGTCGGAGTGAGTGAGGGTTCACTGTCGGAGTGAGTGAGGGACTCGCTGTTGGCGTGAGTGAGGGTTCACTGTCGGAGTGAGTGAGGGTTCACTGTCGGAGTGTGTGAGGGACTCACTGTCGGAGTGAGTGAGTGACTCGCTGTCGGAGTGAGTGAGGGACTCACTGTCGGAGTGAGTGAGTGACTCGCTGTCGGAGTGAGTGAGGGACTCGCTGTCAGAGTAAGTGAGGGACTCACTCTCGGTGGGAGTGAGGGTTCACTGTCGGAGTGAGTGAGGGACTCGCTGTCGGAGTGAGTGAGGGACTCGCTGTCGGAGTGAGTAAGGGTTCACTGTCGGAGTGAGTGAGGGTTCACTGTTGGAGTGAGTAAGGGTTCACTGTCGGAGTGAGTGAGGGACTCGCTGTCGGAGTGAGTGAGGGTTCACTGTCGGAGTGAGTGAGGGACTCACTGTCGGAGTGAGTGAGGGACTCACTGTCGGAGTGAGTGAGGGACTCGCTGTCGGAGTGAGTGAGGGACTCGCTGTCGGAGTGAGTGAGGGTTCACTGTCGGAGTGAGTGAGGGTCTCACTGTCGGAGTGAGTGAGGGACTCACTGTCGGAGTGAGTGAGGGACTCGCTGTCGGAGTGAGTAAGGGTTCACTGTCGGAGTGAGTGAGGTTTCACTGTCGGAGTGAGTGAGGGTCTCGCTGTCGGAGTGAGTGAGGGACTCACTGTCGGAGTGAGTGAGGGTTCACTGTTGGAGTGAGTGAGGGACTCGCTGTCGGAGTGAGTGAGGGTTCACTGTCGGAGTGAGTGAGGGTTCACGCTCGGAGTGAGTGAGGGACTCACTGTCGGAGTGAGTGAGGGACTCACTGTCGGAGTGAGTGAGGGTTCACTGTCGGAGTGAGTGAGGGACTCACTGTCGGAGTGAGTGAGGGTTCACTGTCTGAGTGAGTGAGGGACTCACTGTTGGAGTGAGTGAGGGTTCACTGTCGGAGTGAGTGAGGGACTCACTGTCGGAGTGTGTGAGGGTTCACTGTCGGAGTGAGTGAGGGACTCGCTGTCGGAGTGAGTGAGGGTTCACTGTCGGAGTGAGTGAGGGTTCACGCTCGGAGTGAGTGAGGGACTCACTGTCGGAGTGAGTGAGGGACTCACTGTCGGAGTGAGTGAGGGACTCACTCTCGGTGTGAGTGAGGATTCACTGTCGGAGTGAGTGAGGGTTCACGCTCGGAGTGAGTGAGGGACTCACTGTCGGAGTGAGTGAGGGACTCACTGTCGGAGTGAGTGAGGGACTCACTCTCGGTGTGAGTGAGGATTCACTGTCGGAGTGAGTGAGGGGTCACTGTCGGAGTGAGTGAGGGACTCACTCTCGGTGTGAGTGAGGGTTCACTGTCGGAGTGAGTGAGGGACTCGCTGTCGGAGTGAGTGAGGGTTCACTGTTGGAGTGAGTAAGGGTTCACTGTCGGAGTGAGTGAGGGACTCGCTGTCGGAGTGAGTGAGGGTTCACTGTCGGAGTGAGTGAGGGACTCGCTGTCGGAGTGAGTGAGGGTTCACTGTCGGAGTGAGTGAGGGTTCACTGTTGGAGTGAGTGAGGGACTCGCTGTCGGAGTGAGTGAGGGTTCACTGTTGGAGTGAGTGAGGGACTCGCTGTCGGAGTGAGTGAGGGTTCACTGTCGGAGTGAGTGAGGGTTCACTGTCGGAGTGAGTGAGGGTTCACTGTCGGAGTGAGTGAGGGACTCACTGTCGGAGTGAGTGAGGGTTCACTGTCTGAGTGAGTGAGGGACTCACTGTTGGAGTGAGTGAGGGTTCACTGTCGGAGTGAGTGAGGGACTCACTGTCGGAGTGTGTGAGGGTTCACTGTCGGAGTGAGTGAGTGTTCACTTTCGGAGTGAGTGAGGGTTCACTGTCGGAGTGAGTGAGGGTTCACTGTCGGAGTGAGTGAGGGTTCACTGTCGGAGTGAGTGAGGGACTCACTGTCGGAGTGAGTGAGTGTTCACTTTCGGAGTGAGTGAGGGTTCACTGTCGGAGTGAGTGAGGGTTCACTGTCGGAGTGAGTGAGGATTCACTGTCGGAGTGAGTGAGTGTTCACTTTCGGAGTGAGTGAGGGTTCACTGTCGGAGTGAGTGAGTGTTCACTTTCGGAGTGAGTGAGGGTTCACTGTCGGAGTGAGTGAGGGACTCACTGTCGGAGTGAATGAGTGTTCACTGTCGGAGTGAGTGAGGGTTCACTGTCGGAGTGAGTGAGGATTCACTGTCGGAGTGAGTGAGTGTTCACTTTCGGAGTGAGTGAGGGTTCACTGTCGGAGTGAGTGAGGATTCACTGTCGGAGTGAGTGAGTGTTCACTTTCGGAGTGAGTGAGGGTTCACTGTCGGAGTGAGTGAGGGTTCACTGTCGGAGTGTGTGAGGGTTCACTGTCGGAGTGAGTGAGGGTTCACTGTCGGAGTGAGTGAGGGTTCACTTTCGGAGTGAGTGAGGGTTCACTGTCGGAGTGAGTGAGGGACTCACTGTCGGAGTGAATGAGTGTTCACTGTCGGAGTGAGTGAGGGTTCACTGTCGGAGTGAGTGAGGATTCACTGTCGGAGTGAGTGAGTGTTCACTTTCGGAGTGAGTGAGGGTTCACTGTCGGAGTGAGTGAGAGTTCACTGTCGGAGTGAGTGAGGATTCACTGTCGGAGTGAGTGAGTGTTCACTTTCGGAGTGAGTGAGGGTTCACTGTCGGAGTGAGTGAGAGTTCACTGTCGGAGTGAGTGAGGGTTCACTGTCGGAGTGAGTGAGAGTTCACTGTCGGAGTGAGTGAGAGTTCACTGTCGGAGTGAGTGAGGGACTCACTGTCGGAGTGAGTGAGGGTTCACTGTCGGAGTGAGTGAGGGTTCACTGTCGGAGTGAGTGAGGGTTCACTGTCTGAGTGAGTGAGGGTTCACTGTCGGAGTGAGTGAGGGACTCACTGTCGGTGTGAGTGAGGGTTCACTGTCGGAGTGAGTGAGGGACTCGCTGTTGGCGTGAGTGAGGGTTCACGCTCGGAGTGAGTGAGGGACTCACTGTCGGAGTGAGTGAGGGACTCACTGTCGGAGTGAGTGAGGGACTCACTCTCGGTGTGAGTGAGGGTTCACTGTCGGAGTGAGTGAGGGTTCACTGTCGGAGTGAGTGAGGGACTCGCTGTTGGCGTGAGTGAGGGTTCACTGTCGGAGTGAGTGAGGGTTCACTGTCGGAGTGTGTGAGGGACTCACTGTCGGAGTGAGTGAGTGACTCGCTGTCGGAGTGAGTGAGGGACTCACTGTCGGAGTGAGTGAGTGACTCGCTGTCGGAGTGAGTGAGGGACTCGCTGTCAGAGTAAGTGAGGGACTCACTCTCGGTGGGAGTGAGGGTTCACTGTCGGAGTGAGTGAGGGACTCGCTGTCGGAGTGAGTGAGGGTTCACTGTTGGAGTGAGTAAGGGTTCACTGTCGGAGTGAGTGAGGGACTCGCTGTCGGAGTGAGTGAGGGTTCACTGTCGGAGTGAGTGAGGGACTCACTGTCGGAGTGAGTGAGGGACTCACTGTCGGAGTGAGTGAGGGACTCGCTGTCGGAGTGAGTGAGGGACTCGCTGTCGGAGTGAGTGAGGGTTCACTGTCGGAGTGAGTGAGGGACTCACTGTCGGAGTGAGTGAGGGACTCACTGTCGGAGTGAGTGAGGGACTCGCTGTCGGAGTGAGTAAGGGTTCACTGTCGGAGTGAGTGAGGTTTCACTGTCGGAGTGAGTGAGGGTCTCGCTGTCGGAGTGAGTGAGGGACTCACTGTCGGAGTGAGTGAGGGTTCACTGTTGGAGTGAGTGAGGGACTCGCTGTCGGAGTGAGTGAGGGTTCACTGTCGGAGTGAGTGAGGGTTCACGCTCGGAGTGAGTGAGGGACTCACTGTCGGAGTGAGTGAGGGACTCACTGTCGGAGTGAGTGAGGGTTCACTGTCGGAGTGAGTGAGGGACTCACTCTCGGTGTGAGTGAGGGTTCACTGTCGGAGTGAGTGAGGGTTCACTGTCGGAGTGAGTGAGGGACTCGCTGTTGGCGTGAGTGAGGGTTCACTGTCGGAGTGAGTGAGGGTTCACTGTCGGAGTGTGTGAGGGACTCACTGTCGGAGTGTGTGAGGGACTCACTGTCGGAGTGAGTGAGGGACTCACTGTCGGAGTGAGTGACTCGCTGTCGGAGTGAGTGAGGGACTCACTGTCGGAGTGAGTGAGTGACTCGCTGTCGGAGTGAGTAAGGGACTCGCTGTCAGAGTAAGTGAGGGACTCACTCTCGGTGGGAGTGAGGGTTCACTGTCGGAGTGAGTGAGGGACTCGCTGTCGGAGTGAGTGAGGGTTCACTGTTGGAGTGAGTGAGGGACTCGCTGTCGGAGTGAGTGAGGGTTCACTGTCGGAGTGAGTGAGGGACTCACTGTCGGAGTGAGTGAGGGACTCACTGTCGGAGTGAGTGAGGGACTCGCTGTCGGAGTGAGTGAGGGTTCACTGTCGGAGTGAGTGAGGTTTCACTGTCGGAGTGAGTGAGGGTCTCGCTGTCGGAGTGAGTGAGGGACTCACTGTCGGAGTGAGTGAGGGTTCACTGTTGGAGTGAGTGAGGGACTCGCTGTCGGAGTGAGTGAGGGTTCACTGTCGGAGTGAGTGAGGGTTCACGCTCGGAGTGAGTGAGGGACTCACTGTCGGAGTGAGTGAGGGACTCACTGTCGGAGTGAGTGAGGGACTCACTCTCGGTGTGAGTGAGGATTCACTGTCGGAGTGAGTGAGGGTTCACTGTCGGAGTGAGTGAGGGACTCACTGTCGGAGTGAGTGAGGGACTCACTCTCGGTGTGAGTGAGGGTTCACTGTCGGAGTGAGTGAGGGACTCGCTGTCGGAGTGAGTGAGGGTTCACTGTTGGAGTGAGTAAGGGTTCACTGTCGGAGTGAGTGAGGGACTCGCTGTCGGAGTGAGTGAGGGTTCACTGTCGGAGTGAGTGAGGGACTCGCTGTCGGAGTGAGTGAGGGTTCACTGTCGGAGTGAGTGAGGGTTCACTGTTGGAGTGAGTGAGGGACTCGCTGTCGGAGTGAGTGAGGGTTCACTGTTGGAGTGAGTGAGGGACTCGCTGTCGGAGTGAGTGAGGGTTCACTGTCGGAGTGAGTGAGGCTTCACTGTCGGAGTGAGTGAGGGTTCACTGTCGGAGTGAGTGAGGGACTCAGTGTCGGTGTGAGTGAGGGACTCGCTGTCGGAGTGAGTGAGGGTTCACTGTCTGAGTGAGTGAGGGACTCACTGTTGGAGTGAGTGAGGGTTCACTGTCTGAGTGAGTGAGTGTTCACTGTCGGAGTGAGTGAGGGTTCACTGTCGGAGTGAGTGAGGGACTCACTGTCGGAGTGTGTGAGGGTTCACTGTCGGAGTGAGTGAGGGTTCACTGTCGGAGTGAGTGAGGGTTCACTGTCGGAGTGAGTGAGGGTTCACTGTCGGAGTGAGTGAGTGTTCACTTTCGGAGTGAGTGAGGGTTCACTGTCGGAGTGAGTGAGGGTTCACTGTCGGAGTGAGTGAGGGTTCACTGTCGGAGTGAGTGAGGGACTCACTGTCGGAGTGAGTGAGTGTTCACTTTCGGAGTGAGTGAGGGTTCACTGTCGGAGTGAGTGAGGATTCACTGTCGGAGTGAGTGAGGGTTCACTGTCGGAGTGAGTGAGGGTTCACTTTCGGAGTGAGTGAGGGACTCACTGTCGGAGTGAGTGAGGGTTCACTGTCGGAGTGAGTGAGGGTTCACTGTCGGAGTGAGTGAGGATTCACTGTCGGAGTGAGTGAGGATTCACTGTCGGAGTGAGTGAGGGTTCACTGTCGGAGTGTGTGAGGGTTCACTGTCGGAGTGAGTGAGAGTTCACTGTCGGAGTGAGTGAGGGTTCACTGTCGGAGTGAGTGAGGGACTCACTGTCGGAGTGAGTGAGGGACTCGCTGTCGGAGTGAGTGAGGGACTCGCTGTCGGAGTGAGTGAGGGACTCACTGTCGGAGTGAATGAGGGTTCACTGTCTGAGTGAGTGAGGGTTCACTGTCGGAGTGAGTGAGGGACTCACTGTCGGAGTGAGTGAGGGTTCACTGTCGGAGTGAGTGAGGGACTCGCTGTTGGCGTGAGTGAGGGTTCACGCTCGGAGTGAGTGAGGGACTCACTGTCGGAGTGAGTGAGGGACTCACTGTCGGAGTGAGTGAGGGACTCACTCTCGGTGTGAGTGAGGGTTCACTGTCGGAGTGAGTGAGGGTTCACTGTCGGAGTGAGTGAGGGACTCGCTGTCGGAGTGAGTGAGGGTTCACTGTCGGAGTGAGTGAGGGTTCACTGTCGGAGTGAGTGAGGGTTCACTGTCGGAGTGAGTGAGGGACTCGCTGTTGGCGTGAGTGAGGGTTCACTGTCGGAGTGAGTGAGGGTTCACTGTCGGAGTGTGTGAGGGACTCACTGTCGGAGTGAGTGAGTGACTCGCTGTCGGAGTGAGTGAGGGACTCACTGTCGGAGTGAGTGAGTGACTCGCTGTCGGAGTGAGTGAGGGACTCGCTGTCAGAGTAAGTGAGGGACTCACTGTCGGAGTGAGTGAGGGTTCACTGTCGGAGTGAGTGAGGGACTCGCTGTCGGAGTGAATGAGGGTTCACTGTTGGAGTGAGTAAGGGTTCACTGTCGGAGTGAGTGAGGGACTCGCTGTCGGAGTGAGTGAGGGTTGACTGTCGGAGTGAGTGAGGGACTCACTGTCGGAGTGAGTGAGGGACTCACTGTCGGAGTGAGTGAGGGACTCGCTGTCGGAGTGAGTGAGGGTTCACTGTCGGAGTGAGTGAGGGTTCACTGTCGGAGTGAGTGAGGGACTCACTGTCGGAGTGAGTGAGGGTTCACTGTCGGAGTGAGTGAGGGTTCACTGTCGGAGTGAGTGAGGGACTCACTGTCGGAGTGAGTGAGGGACTCACTGTCGGAGTGAGTGAGGGACTCGCTGTCGAAGTGAGTGAGGGGTCACTGTCAGAGTGAGTGAGGGTTCACTGTCGGAGTGAGTGAGGGTTCACTGTCGGAGTGAGTGAGGGTTCACTGTCGGAGTGAGTGAGGGTTCACTTTCGGAGTGAGTGAGGGTTCACTGTCGGAGTGAGTGAGGGACTCACTGTCGGAGTGAGTGAGGGTTCACTGTCGGAGTGAGTGAGTGTTCACTGTCGGAGTGAGTGAGGGACTCACTGTCGGAGTGAGTGAGGGACTCACTGTCGGAGTGAGTGAGGGTTCACTGTCGGAGTGAGTGAGGGACTCACTGTCGGAGTGAGTGAGGGTTCACTGTCGGAGTGAGTGAGGGTTCACTGTCGGAGTGAGTGAGGGACTCACTGTCGGAGTGAGTGAGGGTTCACTGTCGGAGTGAGTGAGGGACTCACTGTCGGAGTGAGTGAGGGTTCACTGTCGGAGTGAGTGAGGGACTCACTGTCGGAGTGAGTGAGGGTTCACTGTCGGAGTGAGTGAGGGTTCACTGTCGGAGTGTGTGAGGGACTCACTGTCGGAGTGAGTGAGGGTTCACTGTCGGAGTGAGTGAGGGTTCACTGTCGGAGTGAGTGAGGGTTCACTTTCGGAGTGAGTGAGTGTTCTCCGTCGGAGTGAGTGAGGGACTCGCTGTCGGAGTGAGTTAGGGTTCACTTTCGGAGTGAGTGAGGGACTCGCTGTCGGAGTGAGTGAGGGACTCACTGTCGGAGTGAGTGAGGGTTCACTGTCGGAGTGAGTGAGGGACTCACTGTCGGAGTGAGTGAGGGTTCACTGTCGGAGTGAGTGAGGGTTCACTGTCGGAGAGAGTGAGGGTTCACTGTCGGAGTGAGTGAGGGACTCGCTGTTGGAGTGAGTGAGGGTTCACGGTCGGAGTGAGTGAGGGTTCACTGTCGGAGTGAGTGAGGGACTCACTGTCGGAGTGAGTGAGGGTTCAGTGTCGGAGTGAGTGAGGGTTCACTGTCGGAGTGAGTGAGGGTTCACTTTTGGAGTGAGTGAGGGTTCACTGTCTGAGTGAGTGAGGGTTCACTTTTGGAGTGAGTGAGGGTTCACTGTCTGAGTGAGTGAGGGACTCACTGTCGGAGTGAGTGAGGGTTCACTGTCGGAGTGAGTGAGGGTTCACTGTCGGAGTGAGTGAGGGTTCACTTTTGGAGTGAGTGAGGGTTCACTGTCTGAGTGAGTGAGGGACTCGCGGTCGGAGTGAGTTAGGGTTCACTTTCGGAGTGAGTGAGGGACTCGCTGTCGGAGTGAGTGAGGGTTCACTGTCGGAGTGAGTGAGGGTTCACTGTCGGAGTGAGTGAGGGTTCACTGTCGGAGTGAGTGAGGGTTCACTTTTGCAGTGAGTGAGGGACTCACTGTCGGAGTGAGTGAGGGTTCACTGTCGGAGTGAGTGAGGGTTCACTGTCGGAGTGAGTGAGGGACTCGCTGTCGGAGTGAGTGAGGGTTCACTGTCGGAGTGAGTGAGGGTTCACTGTCGGAATGAGTGAGGGTTCACTGTCGGAGTGAGTGAGGGACTCACTGTCGGAGTGTGTGAGGGTTCACTGTCGGAGTGAGTGAGGGACTCACTGTCGGAGTGAGTGAGGGACTCGCTGTCGGAGTGAGTGAGGGTTCACTGTCGGAGTGAGTGAGGGTTCACTGTCGGAGTGAGTGAGGGTTCAGTGTCGGAGTTAGTGAGGGTTCACTGTCGGAGTGAGTGAGGGTTCACTGTCGGAGTGAGTGAGGGTTCACTGTTGGAGGGAGTGAGGGTTCACTGTCGGAGTGAGTGAGGGACTCGCTGTCGGAGTGAGTGAGGGTTCACTGTCGGAGTGAGTGAGGGTTCAGTGTCGGAGTTAGTGAGGGACTCGCTGTTGGAGTGAGTGAGGGTTCACTGTCGGAGTGAGTGAGAGTTCACTGTCGGAGTGAGTGAGAGTTCACTGTCGGAGTGAGTGAGAGTTCACTGTCGGAGTGAGTGAGGGTTCACTGTCGGAGTGAGTGAGAGTTCACTGTCGGAGTGAGTGAGGGTTCACTGTCGGAATGAGTGAGGGTTCACTGTCGGAGTGAGTGAGGGTTCACTGTCGGAGTGAGTGAGGGACTCACTGTCGGAGTGAGTGAGGGACTCGCTGTCGGAGTGAGTGAGGGTTCACTGTCGGAGTGAGTGAGGGTTCACTGTCGGAGTGAGTGAGGGTTCAGTGTCGGAGTTAGTGAGGGACTCGCTGTTGGAGTGAGTGAGGGTTCACTGTCGGAGTGAGTGAGAGTTCACTGTCGGAGTGAGTGAGGGTTCACTGTCGGAGTGAGTGAGGGTTCACTGTCGGAGTGAGTGAGGGTTCACTGTCGGAGTGAGTGAGGGACTCGCTGTCGGAGTGAGTGAGGGACTCACTGTCGGAGTGAGTGAGGGACTCGATGTTGGAGTGTGTGAGGGTTCACTGTCGGAGTGAGTGAGGGACACGCTGTCGGAGTGAGTGAGGGACTCACTGTCGGAGTGAGTGAGGGTTCACTGTCGGAGTGAGTGAGAGTTCACTGTCGGAGTGAGTGAGGGACTCGCTGTCGGAGTGAGTGAGGGTTCACTGTCGGAGTGAGCGAGGGTTCACTGTCGGAGTGAGTGAGGGTTCACTGTCGGAGTGAGTGAGGGACTCACTGTCGGAGTGTGTGAGGGTTCACTGTCGGAGTGAGTGAGGGACTCACTGTCGGAGTGAGTGAGGGACTCGCTGTCGGAGTGAGTGAGGGTTCACTGTCGGAGTGAGTGAGGGTTCACTGTCGGAGTGAGTGAGGGTTCAGTGTCGGAGTTAGTGAGGGACTCGCTGTTGGAGTGAGTGAGGGTTCACTGTCGGAGTGAGTGAGAGTTCACTGTCGGAGTGAGTGAGGGTTCACTGTCGGAGTGAGTGAGGGTTCACTGTCGGAGTGAGTGAGGGTTCACTGTCGGAGTGAGTGAGGGACTCGCTGTCGGAGTGAGTGAGGGACTCACTGTCGGAGTGAGTGAGGGACTCGATGTTGGAGTGTGTGAGGGTTCACTGTCGGAGTGAGTGAGGGACACGCTGTCGGAGTGAGTGAGGGACTCACTGTCGGAGTGAGTGAGGGTTCACTGTCGGAGTGAGTGAGAGTTCACTGTCGGAGTGAGTGAGGGACTCGCTGTCGGAGTGAGTGAGGGTTCACTGTCGGAGTGAGCGAGGGTTCACTGTCGGAGTGAGTGAGGGTTCACTGTCAGAGTGAGTGAGGGACTCGCTGTCGTAGTGAGTGAGGGACTCGCTGTCGAAGTGATTGAGGGACTCGCTGTCGGAGTGAGTGAGGGTTCACTGTCGGAGTGAGTGAGGGACTCACTGTCGGAGTGAGTGAGGGTTCACTGTCGGAGTGAGTGAGGGTCTCGCTGTCGGAGTGAGTGAGGGACTCACTGTCGGAGTGAGTGAGGGTTCACTGTCGGAGTGAGTGAGGGTTCACTGTCGGAGTGAGTGAGGGACTCGCTGTCGGAGTGAGTGAGGGTTCACTGTCGGAGTGAGTGAGGGTTCACTGTCGGAGTGAGTGAGGGACTCGCTGTCGGAGTGAGTGAGGGTTCACTGTCGGAGTGAGTGAGGGTTCACTGTTGGAGTGAGTGAGGGTTCACTGTCGGAGTGAGTGAGGGACTCGCTGTTGGCGTGAGTGAGGGTTCACGCTCGGAGTGAGTGAGGGACTCACTGTCGGAGTGAGTGAGGGACTCACTGTCGGAGTGAGTGAGGGACTCACTCTCGGTGTGAGTGAGGGTTCACTGTCGGAGTGAGTGAGGGTTCACTGTCGGAGTGAGTGAGGGACTCACTCTCGGAGTGTGTGATGATTCACTGTCGGAGTGAGTGAGGGTTCACTGTCGGAGTGAGTGAGGGACTCACTCTCGGAGTGAGTGAGGGTTCACTGTCGGAGTGAGTGAGGGACTCGCTGTTGGAGTGAGTGAGGGTTCACTGTCGGAGTGAGTGAGGGACTCACTGTCGGAGTGAGTGAGGGACTCACTGTCGGATTGAGTGAGGGGTCACTGTCGGAGTGAGTGAGGGACTCGCTGTCGTAGTGAGTGAGGATTCACTGTCGGAGTGAGTGAGGGTTCACTGTTGGAGTGAGTGAGGGTTCACTGTCGGAGTGAGTGAGGGACTCGCTGATGGAGTGAGTGAGGGACTCGCTGTTGGCGTGAGTGAGGGTTCACTGTCGGAGTGAGTGAGGGTTCACTGTCGGAGTGTGTGAGGGACTCACTGTCGGAGTGAGTGAGTGACTCGCTGTCGGAGTGAGTGAGGGACTCACTGTCGGAGTGAGTGAGGGTTCACTGTCGGAGTGTGTGAGGGACTCACTGTCGGAGTGAGTGAGTGACTCGCTGTCGGAGTGAGTGAGTGACTCGCTGTCGGAGTGAGTGAGGGACTCGCTGTCAGAGTGAGTGAGGGTTCACTGTCGGAGTGAGTGAGGGACTCACTCTCGGTGTGAGGGAGGGTTCACTGTCGGAGTGAGTGAGGATTCACTGTCGGAGTGAGTGAGGGTTCACTGTCGGAGTGAGTGAGGGTTCACTGTCGGAGTGAGTGAGGATTCACTGTCGGAGTGAGTGAGGGACTCACTGTCGGAGTGAGTGAGGGTTCACTGTCGGAGTGAGTGAGGGTTCACTGTCGGAGTGAGTGAGGGACTCACTCTCGGAGTGTGTGATGATTCACTGTCGGAGTGAGTGAGGGTTCACTGTCGGAGTGAGTGAGGGTTCACTGTCGGAGTGAGTGAGCGACTCGCTGTCGGAGTGAGTGAGGGTTCACTGTCGGAGTGAGTGAGGGTTCACTGTCGGAGTGAGTGAGGGACTCGCTGTCGGAGTGAGTGAGGGTTCACTGTCGGAGTGAGTGAGGGTTCACTGTTGGAGTGTGTGAGGGACTCGCTGTCGGAGTGAGTGAGGGGTCATTTTTGGAGTGAGTGAGGGACTCACTGTCGGAGTGAGTGAGGGTCCACTGTCGGAGTGAGTGAGGGACTCGCTGACGGAGTGAGTGAGGGTTCACTGACGGAGTGAGTGAGGGTTCACTTTTGGAGTGAGTGAGGGTTCAGTGTCGGAGTGAGTGAGGGTTCACTGTCGGAGTGAATGAGGGTTCACTTTTGGAGTGAGTGAGGGTTCACTGTCTGAGTGAGTGAGGGTTCACTTTTGGAGTGAGTGAGGGTTCACTGTCTGAGTGAGTGAGGGACTCACTGTCGGAGTGAGTGAGGGTTCACTGTCGGAGTGAGTGAGGGTTCACTGTCGGAGTGAGTGAGGGTTCACTTTTGGAGTGAGTGAGGGTTCACTGTCTGAGTGAGTGAGGGACTCGCGGTCGGAGTGAGTTAGGGTTCACTTTCGGAGTGAGTGAGGGACTCGCTGTCGGAGTGAGTGAGGGTTCACTGTCGGAGTGAGTGAGGGTTCACTGTCGGAGTGAGTGAGGGTTCACTGTCGGAGTGAGTGAGGGTTCACTGTTGCAGTGAGTGAGGGACTCACTGTCGGAGTGAGTGAGGGTTCACTGTCGGAGTGAGTGAGGGTTCACTGTCGGAGTGAGTGAGGGACTCGCTGTCGGAGTGAGTGAGGGTTCACTGTCGGAGTGAGTGAGGGTTCACTGTCGGAATGAGTGAGGGTTCACTGTCGGAGTGAGTGAGGGACTCACTGTCGGAGTGTGTGAGGGTTCACTGTCGGAGTGAGTGAGGGACTCACTGTCGGAGTGAGTGAGGGACTCGCTGTCGGAGTGAGTGAGGGTTCACTGTCGGAGTGAGTGAGGGTTCACTGTCGGAGTGAGTGAGGGTTCAGTGTCGGAGTTAGTGAGGGACTCGCTGTCGGAGTGAGTGAGGGTTCACTGTCGGAGTGAGAGTTCACTGTCGGAGTGAGTGAGGGTTCACTGTCGGAGTGAGTGAGAGTTCACTGTCGGAGTGAGTGAGGGACTCACTGTCGGAGTGAGTGAGGGTTCACTGTCGGAGTGAGTGAGAGTTCACTGTCGGAGTGAGTGAGGGTTCACTGTCGGAATGAGTGAGGGTTCACTGTCAGAGTGAGTGAGGGACTCACTGTCGGAGTGAGTGAGGGTTCACTGTCGGAGTGAGTGAGGGTTCACTGTCGGAGTGAGTGAGAGTTCACTGTCGGAGTGAGTGAGGGTTCACTGTCGGAGTGAGTGAGGGTTCACTGTCGGAGTGAGTGAGGGTTCACTGTCGGAGTGAGTGAGGGACTCGCTGTCGGAGTGAGTGAGGGACTCACTGTCGGAGTGAGTGAGGGTTCACTGTCGGAGTGAGTGAGAGTTCACTGTCGGAGTGAGTGAGGGACTCGATGTTGGAGTGTGTGAGGGTTCACTGTCGGAGTGAGTGAGGGACACGCTGTCGGAGTGAGTGAGGGACTCACTGTCGGAGTGAGTGAGGGTTCACTGTCGGAGTGAGTGAGAGTTCACTGTCGGAGTGAGTGAGGGACTCGCTGTCGGAGTGAGTGAGGGTTCACTGTCGGAGTGAGCGAGGGTTCACTGTCGGAGTGAGTGAGGGTTCACTGTCAGAGTGAGTGAGGGACTCGCTGTCGTAGTGAGTGAGGGACTCGCTGTCGAAGTGATTGAGGGACTCGCTGTCGGAGTGAGTGAGGGTTCACTGTCGGAGTGAGTGAGGGACTCACTGTCGGAGTGAGTGAGGGTTCACTGTCGGAGTGAGTGAGGGTCTCGCTGTCGGAGTGAGTGAGGGACTCACTGTCGGAGTGAGTGAGGGTTCACTGTCGGAGTGAGTGAGGGTTCACTGTCGGAGTGAGTGAGGGACTCGCTGTCGGAGTGAGTGAGGGTTCACTGTCGGAGTGAGTGAGGGTTCACTGTCGGAGTGAGTGAGGGACTCGCTGTCGGAGTGAGTGAGGGTTCACTGTCGGAGTGAGTGAGGGTTCACTGTTGGAGTGAGTGAGGGTTCACTGTCGGAGTGAGTGAGGGACTCGCTGTTGGCGTGAGTGAGGGTTCACGCTCGGAGTGAGTGAGGGACTCACTGTCGGAGTGAGTGAGGGACTCACTGTCGGAGTGAGTGAGGGACTCACTCTCGGTGTGAGTGAGGGTTCACTGTCGGAGTGAGTGAGGGTTCACTGTCGGAGTGAGTGAGGGACTCACTCTCGGAGTGTGTGAGGGACTCACTCTCGGTGTGAGTGAGGGTTCACTGTCGGAGTGAGTGAGGGTTCACTGTCGGAGTGAGTGAGGGACTCGCTGTTGGAGTGAGTGAGGGTTCACTGTCGGAGTGAGTGAGGGACTCACTGTCGGAGTGAGTGAGGGACTCACTGTCGGATTGAGTGAGGGGTCACTGTCGGAGTGAGTGAGGGACTCGCTGTCGTAGTGAGTGAGGATTCACTGTCGGAGTGAGTGAGGGTTCACTGTTGGAGTGAGTGAGGGTTCACTGTCGGAGTGAGTGAGGGACTCGCTGACGGAGTGAGTGAGGGACTCGCTGTTGGCGTGAGTGAGGGTTCACTGTCGGAGTGAGTGAGGGTTCACTGTCGGAGTGTGTGAGGGACTCACTGTCGGAGTGAGTGAGTGACTCGCTGTCGGAGTGAGTGAGGGACTCACTGTCGGAGTGAGTGAGGGTTCACTGTCGGAGTGTGTGAGGGACTCACTGTCGGAGTGAGTGAGTGACTCGCTGTCGGAGTGAGTGAGTGACTCGCTGTCGGAGTGAGTGAGGGACTCGCTGTCAGAGTGAGTGAGGGTTCACTGTCGGAGTGAGTGAGGGACTCACTCTCGGTGTGAGGGAGGGTTCACTGTCGGAGTGAGTGAGGATTCACTGTCGGAGTGAGTGAGGGTTCACTGTCGGAGTGAGTGAGGGTTCACTGTCGGAGTGAGTGAGGATTCACTGTCGGAGTGAGTGAGGGACTCACTGTCGGAGTGAGTGAGGGTTCACTGTCGGAGTGAGTGAGGGTTCACTGTCGGAGTGAGTGAGGGACTCACTCTCGGAGTGTGTGATGATTCACTGTCGGAGTGAGTGAGGGTTCACTGTCGGAGTGAGTGAGGGTTCACTGTCGGAGTGAGTGAGGGACTCGCTGTCGGAGTGAGTGAGGGTTCACTGTCGGAGTGAGTGAGGGTTCACTGTCGGAGTGAGTGAGGGACTCACTGTCGGAGTGAGTGAGGGACTCGCTGTCGGAGTGAGTGAGGGTTCATTGTCGGAGTGAGTGAGGGACTCGCTGTCGGAGTGAGTGAGGGTTCACTGTCGGAGTGAGTGAGGGTTCACTGTCGGAGTGAGTGAGGGTTCATTGTCGGAGTGAGTGAGGGACTCGCTGTCGGAGTGAGTGAGGGTTCACTGTCGGAGTGAGTGAGGGACTCGCTGACGGAGTGAGTGAGGGACTCGCTGTCGGAGTGAGTTAGGGTTCACTTTCGGAGTGAGTGAGGGTTCACT
Organism: Chiloscyllium punctatum; assembly: GCF_047496795.1. Taxonomy (NCBI): domain Eukaryota; kingdom Metazoa; phylum Chordata; class Chondrichthyes; order Orectolobiformes; family Hemiscylliidae; genus Chiloscyllium; species Chiloscyllium punctatum. The sequence continues at coordinate 11,835,419 of NC_092760.1, read as the reverse complement.
GTCGGAGTGAGTGAGGGACTCACTGTCGGAGTGAGTGAGGGACTCGCTGTCGGAGTGAGTGAGGGTTCATTGTCGGAGTGAGTGAGGGACTCGCTGTCGGAGTGAGTGAGGGTTCACTGTCGGAGTGAGTGAGGGTTCACTGTCGGAGTGAGTGAGGGTTCACTGTCGGAGTGAGTGAGGGACTCGCTGTTGGAGTGAGTGAGGGTTCACGGTCGGAGTGAGTGAGGGTTCACTGTTGGAGTGAGTGAGGGTTCACTTTTGGAGTGAGTGAGGGTTCACTGTCTGAGTGAGTGAGGGACTCACTGTTGGAGTGAGTGAGGGTTTACTGTCTGAGTGAGTGAGGGACTCACTGTCGGAGTGAGTGCGGGTTCACTGTCGGAGTGAGTGAGGGTTCACTTTTGGAGTGAGTGAGGGTTCACTGTCTGAGTGAGTGAGGGTTCACTGTCTGAGTGAGTGAGGGTTCACTGTCGGAGTGAGTGAGGGACTCGCTGTCGGAGTGAGTGAGGGTTCACTGTCGGAGTGAGTGAGGGACTCGCTGTCGGAGTGAGTGAGGGTTCACGCTCGGAGTGAGTGAGGGACTCACTGTCGGAGTGAGTGAGGGACTCACTGTCGGAGTGAGTGAGGGACTCACTCTCGGTGTGAGTGAGGGTTCACTGTCGGAGTGAGTGAGGGTTCACTGTCGGAGTGAGTGAGGGACTCGCTGTCGGAGTGAGTGAGGGTTCACTGTCGGAGTGAGTGAGGGTTCACTGTCGGAGTGTGTGAGGGTTCACTGTCGGAGTGAGTGAGGGTTCACTGTCGGAGTGTGTGAGGGTTCACTGTCGGAGTGAGTGAGGGTTCACTGTCGGAGGGAGTGAGAGTTCACTGTCGGAGTGAGTGAGGGTTCCCTGTCGGAGTGAGTGAGGGACTCACTGTCGGAGTGAGTGAGGGACTCGCTGTCGGAGTGAGTGAGGGACTCACTGTCGGAGTGTGTGAGGGACTCACTGTCGGAGTGAATGAGGGTTCACTGTCTGAGTGAGTGAGGGTTCACTGTCGGAGTGAGTGAGGGACTCACTGTCGGAGTGAGTGAGGGTTCACTGTCGGAGTGAGTGAGGGACTCGCTGTTGGCGTGAGTGAGGGTTCACGCTCGGAGTGAGTGAGGGACTCACTGTCGGAGTGAGTGAGGGACTCACTGTCGGAGTGAGTGAGGGACTCACTCTCGGTGTGAGTGAGGGTTCACTGTCGGTGTGAGTGAGGGTTCACTGTCGGAGTGAGTGAGGGTTCACTGTCGGAGTGAGTGAGGGACTCACTGTTGGCGTGAGTGAGGGTTCACTGTCGGAGTGAGTGAGGGTTCACTGTCGGAGTGTGTGAGGGACTCACTGTCGGAGTGAGTGAGGGACTCGCTGTTGGCGTGAGTGAGGGTTCACTGTCGGAGTGAGTGAGGGTTCACTGTCGGAGTGTGTGAGGGACTCACTGTCGGAGTGAGTGAGTGACTCGCTGTCGGAGTGAGTGAGGGTTCACTGTTGGAGTGAGTAAGGGTTCACTGTCGGAGTGAGTGAGGGACTCGCTGTCGGAGTGAGTGAGGGTTCACTGTCGGAGTGAGTGAGGGACTCACTGTCGGAGTGAGTGAGGGACTCACTGTCGGAGTGAGTGAGGGACTCGCTGTCGGAGTGAGTGAGGGTTCACTGTCGGAGTGAGTGCGGGTTCACTGTCGGAGTGAGTGAGGGACTCACTGTCGGAGTGAGTGAGGGTTCACTGTCGGAGTGAGTGAGGGTTCACTGTCGGAGTGAGTGAGGGACTCACTGTCGGAGTGTGTGAGGGACTCACTGTCGGAGTGAGTGAGGGACTCGCTGTCGAAGTGAGTGAGGGGTCACTGTCAGAGTGAGTGAGGGTTCACTGTCGGAGTGTGTGAGGGACTCACTGTCGGAGTGAGTGAGGGTTCACTGTCGGAGTGAGTGAGGGTTCACTGTCGGAGTGAGTGAGGGACTCGCTGTCGGAGTGAGTGAGGCACTCACTGTCGGAGTGAGTGCGGGACTCACTGTCGGAGTGTGTGAGTGTTCACTGTCGGAGTGAGTGAGGGACTCACTGTCGGAGTGAGTGAGGGACTCGCTGTCGGAGTGAGTGAGGGTTCACTGTCGGAGTGAGTGAGGGTTCACTGTCGGAGTGAGTGAGGGTTCAGTGTCGGAGTTAGTGAGGGACTCGCTGTTGGAGTGAGTGAGGGTTCACTGTCGGAGTGAGTGAGAGTTCACTGTCGGAGTGAGTGAGGGTTCACTGTCGGAGTGAGTGAGGGTTCACTGTCGGAGTGAGTGAGGGTTCACTGTCGGAGTGAGTGAGGGACTCGCTGTCGGAGTGAGTGAGGGACTCACTGTCGGAGTGAGTGAGGGACTCGATGTTGGAGTGTGTGAGGGTTCACTGTCGGAGTGAGTGAGGGACACGCTGTCGGAGTGAGTGAGGGACTCACTGTCGGAGTGAGTGAGGGTTCACTGTCGGAGTGAGTGAGAGTTCACTGTCGGAGTGAGTGAGGGACTCGCTGTCGGAGTGAGTGAGGGTTCACTGTCGGAGTGAGCGAGGGTTTACTGTCGGAGTGAGTGAGGGTTCACTGTCGGAGTGAGTGAGGGTTCACTGCCAGAGTGAGTGAGGGACTCGCTGTCGAAGTGATTGAGGGACTCGCTGTCGGAGTGAGTGAGGGTTCACTGTCGGAGTGAGTGAGGGACTCACTGTCGGAGTGAGTGAGGGTTCACTGTCGGAGTGAGTGAGGGTCTCGCTGTCGGAGTGAGTGAGGGACTCACTGTCGGAGTGAGTGAGGGTTCACTGTCGGAGTGAGTGAGGGTTCACTGTCGGAGTGAGTGAGGGACTCGCTGTCGGAGTGAGTGAGGGTTCACTGTCGGAGTGAGTGAGGGTTCACTGTCGGAGTGAGTGAGGGACTCGCTGTTGGCGTGAGTGAGGGTTCACGCTCGGAGTGAGTGAGGGACTCACTGTCGGAGTGAGTGAGGGACTCACTGTCGGAGTGAGTGAGGGACTCACTGTTGGAGTGAGTGAGGGTTCACTGTCGGAGTGAGTGAGGGACTCGCTGTCGGAGTGAGTGAGGGACTCACTGTCGGATTGAGTGAGGGGTCACTGTCGGAGTGAGTGAGGGACTCGCTGTCGTAGTGAGTGAGGATTCACTGTCGGAGTGAGTGAGGGTTCACTGTTGGAGTGAGTGAGGGTTCACTGTCGGAGTGAGTGAGGGACTCGCTGACGGAGTGAGTGAGGGACTCGCTGTTGGCGTGAGTGAGGGTTCACTGTCGGAGAGTGTGAGGGACTCACTGTCGGAGTGAGTGAGTGACTCGCTGTCGGAGTGAGTGAGGGACTCACTGTCGGAGTGAGTGAGGGTTCACTGTCGGAGTGTGTGAGGGACTGACTGTCGGAGTGAGTGAGTGACTCGCTGTCGGAGTGAGTGAGTGACTCGCTGTCGGAGTGAGTGAGGGTTCACTGTCGGAGTGAGTGAGGGACTCACTCTCGGTGTGAGGGAGGGTTCACTGTCGGAGTGTGTGAGGGACTGACTGTCGGAGTGAGTGAGTGACTCGCTGTCGGAGTGAGTGAGGGACTCGCTGTCAGAGTGAGTGAGGGTTCACTGTCGGAGTGAGTGAGGGACTCACTCTCGGTGTGAGGGAGGGTTCACTGTCGGAGTGAGTGAGGATTCACTGTCGGAGTGAGTGAGGGTTCACTGTCGGAGTGAGTGAGGGTTCACTGTCGGAGTGAGTGAGGATTCACTGTCGGAGTGAGTGAGGGACTCGCTGTCGGAGTGAGTGAGGGTTCACTTTCGGAGTGAGTGAGGGTTCACTGTCGGAGTGAGTGAGGGTTCACTGTCAGAGTGAGTGAGGGACTCACTCTCGGAGTGTGTGATGATTCACTGTCGGAGTGAGTGAGGGTTCACTGTCGGAGTGAGTGAGGGACTCGCTGTCGGAGTGAGTGAGGGTTCACTGTCGGAGTGAGTGAGGGTTCACTGTTGGAGTGTGTGAGGGACTCGCTGTCGGAGTGAGTGAGGGGTCATTTTTGGAGTGAGTGAGGGACTCACTGTCGGAGTGAGTGAGGGGTCATTTTTGGAGTGAGTGAGGGACTCACTGTCGGAGTGAGTGAGAGTTCACTGTCGGAGTGAGTGAGGGACTCACTGTCGGAGTGAGTGAGGGTTCACTGACGGAGTGAGTGAGGGTTCACTGTTGGAGTGAGTGAGGGACTCGCTGTCGGAGTGAGTGAGGGTTCACTGTCGGAGTGAGTGAGGGCTCACTATCGGAGTGAGTGAGGATTCACTTTCGGAGTGAGTGAGGGACACACTGTCGGAGTGTGTGAGGGACTCGCTGTCGGAGTGAGTGAGGGTTCACTGTCGAAGTGAGTGAGGGACTCGCTGTCGGAGTGTGTGAGGGACTCGCTGTCGGAGTGAATGAGGGTTCACTGTCGGAGTGAGTGAGGGTTCACTGTCGGAGTGAGTGAGGGACTCACTGTCGGAGTGAGTGAGGGTTCACTGTCGGAGTGAGTGAGGGACTCACTGTCGGAGTGAGTGAGGGTTCACTGTCGGAGTGAGTGAGGGACTCACTGTCGGAGTGAGTGAGGGACTCGCTGTCGGAGTGAGTGAGGGTTCACTGACGGAGTGAGTGAGGGTTCACTGTCGGAGTGAGTGAGGGACTCACTGTCGGAGTGAGTGAGGGACTCACTGTCGGAGTGAGTGAGGGACTCGCTGTCGAAGTGAGTGAGGGTTCACTGTCGGAGTGAGTGAGGGTTCACTGTCGGAGTGAGTGAGGGTTCACTGTCGGAGTGAGTGAGGGATCACTGTCGGAGTGAGTGAGGGACTCGCTGTTGGAGTGAGTGAGGGACTCACTGTCGGAGTGAGTGAGGGTTCACTGTCGGAGTGAGTTAGGGTTCACTGTCGGAGTGAGTGAGGGTTCACTGTCGGAGTGAGTGAGGGACTCACTGTCGGAGTGAGTGAGGGACTCGCTGACGGAGTGAGTGAGGGACTCGCTGTCGGAGTGAGTGAGGGTTCACTGTCGGAGTGAGTGAGGGTTCACTGTCGGAGTGAGTGAGGGACTCGCTGTCGGAGTGAGTGAGGGTTCATTGTCGGAGTGAGTGAGGGACTCGCTGTCGGAGTGAGTGAGGGTTCACTGTCGGAGTGAGTGAGGGTTCACTGTCGGAGTGAGTGAGGGTTCACTGTCGGAGTGAGTGAGGGTTCACTTTCGGAGTGAGTGAGGGACTCGCTGTCGGAGTGAGTGAGAGTTCACTGTCGGAGTGAGTGAGGGACTCGCTGTTGGAGTGAGTGAGGGACTCACTGTCGGAGTGAGTGAGGGTTCACTGTCGGAGTGAGTTAGGGTTCACTGTCGGAGTGAGTGAGGGTTCACTGTCGGAGTGAGTGAGGGACTCACTGTCGGAGTGAGTGAGGGACTCGCTGACGGAGTGAGTGAGGGACTCGCTGTCGGAGTGAGTGAGGGTTCACTGTCGGAGTGAGTGAGGGTTCACTGTCGGAGTGAGTGAGGGACTCGCTGTCGGAGTGAGTGAGGGTTCACTGTCGGAGTGAGTGAGGGTTCACTGTCGGAGTGAGTGAGGGTTCACTGTCGGAGTGAGTGAGGGTAACCTGTCGGAGTGAGTGAGGGTTCACTGTCAGAGTGTGTGAGGGACTCACAGACGGAGTGAGTGAGGGTTCACTGTCGGAGTGAGTGAGGGACTCACTGTTGGAGTGAGTGAGGGTTCACTGTCGGAGTGAGTGAGGGTTCACTGTCGGAGTGAGTGAGGGTTCACTGTCGGAGTGAGTGAGGGTTCATTGTCGGAGTGAGTGAGGGACTCGCTGTCGGAGTGAGTGAGGGTTCACTGTCGGAGTGAGTGAGGGACTCGCTGACGGAGTGAGTGAGGGACTCGCTGTCGGAGTGAGTTAGGGTTCACTTTCGGAGTGAGTGAGGGTTCACTGTCGGAGTGAGTGAGGGACTCACTGTCGGAGTGAGTGAGGGACTCGCTGTCGGAGTGAGTGAGGGTTCATTGTCGGAGTGAGTGAGGGACTCGCTGTCGGAGTGAGTGAGGGTTCACTGTCGGAGTGAGTGAGGGTTCACTGTCGGAGTGAGTGAGGGTTCATTGTCGGAGTGAGTGAGGGACTCGCTGTCGGAGTGAGTGAGGGTTCACTGTCGGAGTGAGTGAGGGTTCACTGTCGGAGTGAGTGAGGGTTCACTGTCGGAGTGAGTGAGGGACTCGCTGTTGGAGTGAGTGAGGGTTCACGGTCGGAGTGAGTGAGGGTTCACTGTTGGAGTGAGTGAGGGTTCACTTTTGGAGTGAGTGAGGGTTCACTGTCTGAGTGAGTGAGGGACTCACTGTTGGAGTGAGTGAGGGTTTACTGTCTGAGTGAGTGAGGGACTCACTGTCGGAGTGTGTGAGGGTTCACTTTTGGAGTGAGTGAGGGTTCACTGTCTGAGTGAGTGAGGGTTCACTGTCTGAGTGAGTGAGGGTTCACTGTCGGAGTGAGTGAGGGACTCACTGTCGGAGTGAGTGAGGGTTCACTGTCGGAGTGAGTGAGGGACTCGCTGTCGGAGTGAGTGAGGGTTCACGCTCGGAGTGAGTGAGGGACTCACTGTCGGAGTGAGTGAGGGACTCACTGTCGGAGTGAGTGAGGGACTCACTCTCGGTGTGAGTGAGGGTTCACTGTCGGAGTGAGTGAGGGTTCACTGTCGGAGTGAGTGAGGGACTCGCTGTCAGAGTGAGTGAGGGTTCACTGTCGGAGTGAGTGAGGGTTCACTGTCGGAGTGAGTGAGGGTTCACTGTCGGAGTGTGTGAGGGACTCACTGTCGGAGTGAGTGAGTGACTCGCTGTCGGAGTGAGTGAGGGACTCACTGTCGGAGTGAGTGAGTGACTCGCTGTCGGAGTGAGTGAGTGACTCGCTGTCGGAGTGAGTGAGGGACTCACTGTCGGAGTGAGTGAGTGACTCACTGTCGGAGTGAGTGAGGGACTCACTCTCGGTGGGAGTGAGGGTTCACTGTCGGAGTGAGTGAGGGACTCGCTGTCGGAGTGAGTGAGGGTTCACTGTTGGAGTGAGTAAGGGTTCACTGTCGGAGTGAGTGAGGGACTCGCTGTCGGAGTGAGTGAGGGTTCACTGTCGGAGTGAGTGAGGGACTCACTGTCGGAGTGAGTTAGGGACTCACTGTCGGAGTGAGTGAGGGTTCACTGTCGGAGTGAGTGAGGGACTCGCTGTCGGAGTGAGTGAGGGTTCACTGTCGGAGTGAGTGAGGGTTCACTGTCGGAGTGAGTGAGGGACTCACTGTCGGAGTGAGTGTGGGTTCACTGTCGGAGTGAGTGAGGGTTCACTGTCGGAGTGAGTGAGGGACTCACTGTCGGAGTGAGTGAGGGACTCACTGTCGGAGTGAGTGAGGGACTCGCTGTCGAAGTGAGTGAGGGGTCACTGTCAGAGTGAGTGAGGGATCGCTGTCGGAGTGAGTGAGGGTTCTCTGTCGGAGTGAGTGAGGGTTCACTGTCGGAGTGAGTGAGGGACTCGCTGTCGGAGTGTGTGAGGGTTCACTGTCGGAGTGAGTGAGGGACTCGCTGTCGGAGTGAGTGAGGGTTCACTGTCGCAGTGAGTGAGGGTTCACTTTCGGAGTGAGTGAGTGTTCTCCGTCGGAGTGAGTGAGGGACTCGCTGTCGGAGTGAGTTAGGGTTCACTTTCGCAGTGAGTGAGGGACTCGCTGTCGGAGTGAGTGAGGGACTCACTGTCGGAGTGAGTGAGGGTTCACTGTCGGAGTGAGTGAGGGACTCACTGTCGGAGTGAGTGAGGGTTCACTGTCGGAGTGAGTGAGGGTTCACTGTCGGAGTGAGTGAGGGTTCACTGTCGGAGTGAGTGAGGGACTCGCTGTTGGAGTGAGTGAGGGTTCACTGTCGGAGTGAGCGAGGGACTCGCTGTTGGAGTGAGTGAGGGTTCACTGTCGGAGTGAGTGAGGGACTCGCTGTTGGAGTGAGTGAGGGTTCACGGTCGGAGTGAGTGAGGGTTCACTGTTGGAGTGAGTGAGGGTTCACTTTTGGAGTGAGTGAGGGTTCACTGTCTGAGTGAGTGAGGGACTCACTTTCGGAGTGAGTGAGGGTTCACTGTCTGAGTGAGTGAGGGTCTCGCGGTCGGAGTGAGTTAGGGTTCACTTTCGGAGTGAGTGAGGGACTCGCTGTCGGAGTGAGTGCGGGACTCACTGTCGGAGTGAGTGAGGGTTCACTGTTGCAGTGAGTGAGGGACTCACTGTCGGAGTGAGTGAGGGACTCGCTGTCGGAGTGAGTGAGGGTTCACTGTCGGAGTGAGTGAGGTTTCACTGTCGGAGTGAGTGAGGGACTCACTGTCGGAGTGAGTGAGAGTTCACTGTCGGAGTGAGTGAGGGTTCACTGTCGGAGTGAGTGAGAGTTCACTGTCGGAGTGAGTGAGGGTTCACTGTCGGAGTGAGTGAGGGTTCACTGTCGGAGTGAGTGAGGGACTCGCTGTCGGAGTGAGTGAGGGACTCACTGTCGGAGTGAGTGAGGGACTCGATGTTGGAGTGTGTGAGGGTTCACTGTCGGAATGAGTGAGGGACACGCTGTCGGAGTGAGTGAGGGACTCACTGTCGGAGTGAGTGAGGGTTCACTGTCGGAGTGAGTGAGAGTTCACTGTCGGAGTGAGTGAGGGACTCGCTGTCGGAGTGAGTGAGGGTTCACTGTCGGAGTGAGCGAGGGTTCACTGTCGGAGTGAGTGAGTTGTCACTATCGGAGTGAGTGAGGGTTCACTGTCGGAGTGAGTGAGGGACTCGCTGTCGTAGTGAGTGAGGGACTCGCTGTCGAAGTGATTGAGGGACTCGCTGTCGGAGTGAGTGAGGGTTCACTGTCGGAGTGAGTGAGGGACTCACTGTCGGAGTGAGTGAGGGTTCACTGTCGGAGTGAGTGAGGGTCTCGCTGTCGGAGTGAGTGAGGGACTCACTGTCGGAGTGAGTGAGGGTTCACTGTCGGAGTGAGTGAGGGTTCACTGTCGGAGTGAGTGAGGGACACGCTGTTGGAGTGAGTGAGGGTTCACTGTCGGAGTGAGTGAGGGACTCGCTGTTGGAGTGAGTGAGGGTTCACTGTCGGAGTGAGTGAGGGACTCGCTGTTGGCGTGAGTGAGGGTTCACGCTCGGAGTGAGTGAGGGACTCACTGTCGGAGTGAGTGAGGGACTCACTGTCGGAGTGTGTGAGGGTTCACTGTCGGAGTGAGTGAGGGTTCACTGTCGGAGTGAGTGAGGGACTCACTGTCGGAGTGAGTGAGGGTTCACTGTCGGAGTGAGTGAGGGACTCACTGTCGGAGTGAGTGAGGGTTCACTGTCGGAGTGAGTGAGGGACTCACTGTCGGAGTGAGTGAGGGACTCACTCTCGGTGTGAGTGAGGGTTCACTGTCGGAGTGAGTGAGGGTTCACTGTCGGAGTGAGTGAGGGACTCACTCTCGGAGTGTGTGATGATTCACTGTCGGAGTGAGTGAGGGTTCACTGTCGGAGTGAGTGAGGGTTCACTGTCGGAGTGAGTGAGGGACTCGCTGTTGGAGTGAGTGAGGGTTCACTGTCGGAGTGAGTGAGGGACTCGCTGTTGGAGTGAGTGAGGGGTCACTGTCGGAGTGAGTGAGGGGTCACTGTCGGAGTGAGTGAGGGACTCACTGTCGGAGTGAGTGAGGGTTCACTGTTGGAGTGAGTGAGGGTTCACTGTCGGAGTGAGTGAGGGTTCACTGTTGGAGTGAGTGAGGGGTCACTGTCGGAGTGAGTGAGGGACTCGCTGTCGTAGTGAGTGAGGATTCACTGTCGGAGTGAGTGAGGGTTCACTGTTGGAGTGAGTGAGGGTTCACTGTCGGAGTGAGTGAGGGACTCGCTGTTGGAGTGAGTGAGGGTTCACTGTCGGAGTGAGTGAGGGACTCGCTGTTGGCGTGAGTGAGGGTTCACTGTCGGAGTGAGTGAGGGTTCACTGTCGGAGTGTGTGAGGGACTCACTGTCGGAGTGAGTGAGTGACTCGCTGTCGGAGTGAGTGAGGGACTCACTGTCGGAGTGAGTGAGGGTTCACTGTCGGAGTGTGTGAGGGACTCACTGTCGGAGTGAGTGAGGGTACACTGTCGGAGTGAGTGAGGGTTCACTGTCGGAGTGAGTGAGTGACTCGCTGTCGGAGTGAGTGAGGGACTCGCTGTCAGAGTGAGTGAGGTTTCACTCTCGGTGTGAGGGAGGGTTCACTGTCGGAGTGAGTGATGATTCACTGTCGGAGTGAGTGAGGGACTCACTGTCGGAGTGAGTGAGGGTTCACTGTCGGAGTGAGTGAGGGTTCACTGTCGGAGTGAGTGAGGGACTCGCTGTCGGAGTGAGTGAGGGTTCACTGTCGGAGTGAGTGAGGGTTCACTGTCGGAGTGAGTGAGGGACTCGCTGTCGGAGTGAGTGAGGGACTCGCTGTCGGAGTGAGTGAGGGTTCACTGTTGGAGTGTGTGAGGGACTCGCTGTCGGAGTGAGTGAGGGGTCATTTTTGGAGTGAGTGAGGGACTCACTGTCGGAGTGAGTGAGGGTCCACTGTCGGAGTGAGTGAGGGACTCGCTGACGGAGTGAGTGAGGGTTCACTGACGGAGTGAGTGAGGGTTCACTGTTGGAGTGAGTGAGGGACTCGCTGTCGGAGTGAGTGAGGGTACACTGCCGGAGTGAGTGAGGGACTCGCTGTTGAAGTGAGTGAGGGTTCACTGTCGGAGTGAGTGAGGGACACACTGTCGGAGTGTGTGAGGGACTCGCTGTCGGAGTGAGTGAGGGTTCACTGTCGCAGTGAGTGAGGGACTCACTGTCGGAGTGAGTGAGGGTTCACTGTCGGAGTGAGTGAGGGACTCGCTGTCGGAGTGAGTGAGGGTTCACTGTCGGAGTGAGTGAGGGTTCACTGTCGGGGTGAGTGAGGGACTCGCTGTCGGAGTTAGTGAGGGACTCACTGTCGGAGTGAATGAGGGTTCACTGTCGGAGTGAGTGAGGGTTCACTGTCGGAGTGAGTTAGGGTTCACTGTCGGAGTGAGTGAGGGACTCGCTGTCGGAGTGAGTGAGGGAGTCACTGTCGGAGTGAGTGAGGGTTCACTGTCGGAGTGAGTGAGGGACTCACTGTCGGAGTGAGTGAGGGACTCGCTGTCGGAGTGAGTGAGGGTTCACTGTCGGAGTGAGTGAGGGACTCGCTGTTGGAGTGAGTGAGGGTTCACTTTTGGAGTGAGTGAGGGTTCACCGTCTGAGTGAGTGAGGGTTCACTTTTGGAGTGAGTGAGGGTTCACTGTCTGAGTGAGTGAGGGACTCGCTGTCGGAGTGAGTTAGGGTTCACTTTCGGAGTGAGTGAGGGACTCGCTGTCGGAGTGAGTGAGGGTTCACTGTCGGAGTGAGTGAGGGACTCACTGTTGGAGTGAGTGAGGGTTCACTGTCGGAGTGAGTGAGGGACTCGCTGTCGGAGTGAGTGAGGGTTCACTGTCGGAGTGAGTGAGGGACTCGCTGTTGGAGTGAGTGAGGGACTCACTGTCGGAGTGAGTGAGGGTTCACTGTCGGAGTGAGTGAGGGTTCACTGTCGGAGTGAGTGAGGGTTCACTGTCGGAGTTAGTGAGGGTTCACTGTCGGAGTTAGTGAGGGACTCACTCTCGGAGTGAGTGAGAGTTCACTGTCGGAGTGAGTGAGGGTTCACTGTCGGAGTGAGTGAGGGACTCGCTGTTGGAGTGAGTGAGGGACTCGCTGTCGGAGTGAGTGAGAGTTCACTGTCGGAGTGAGTGAGGGACTCGCTGTTGGAGTGAGTGGGGGTTCACTGTCGGAGTGAGTGAGAGTTCACTGTCGGAGTGAGTGAGGGTTCACTGTCGGAGTGAGTGAGGGACTCGCTGTCGGAGTGAGTGAGGGTTCACTGTCGGAGTGAGTGAGGGACTCGCTGTCGGAGTGTGTGAGGGTTCACTGTCGGAGTGAGTGAGGGACACGCTGTCGGAGTGAGTGAGGGACTCGCTGTCGGAGTGAGTGAGGGTTCACTGTCGGAGTGAGTGAGGGTTCACTGTCGGAGTGAGTGAGAGTTCACTGTCGGAGTGAGTGAGGGTTCACTGTCGGAGTGTGTGAGGGTTCACTGTCGGAGTGAGTGAGGGACTCACTGTCGGAGTGAGTGAGGGTTCACTGTCGGAGTGAGTGAGGGTTCACTGTCGGAGTGAGTGAGGGTTCACTGTCGGAGTGAGTGAGGGACTCACTGTCGGAGTGAGTGAGGGTTCACTGTCGGAGTGAGTGAGGGTTCACTGTCGGAGTGAGTGAGGCACTCACTGTCGGAGTGAGTGAGGGACTCGATGTCGGAGTGTGTGAGGGTTCACTGTCGGAGTGAGTGAGGGACACGCTGTCGGAGTGAGTGAGGGACTCGCTGTCGGAGTGAGTGAGGGTTCACTGTCGGAGTGAGTGAGGGTTCACTGTCGGAGTGAGTGAGAGTTCACTGTCGGAGTGAGTGAGGGTTCACTGTCGGAGTGTGTGAGGGTTCACTGTCGGAGTGAGTGAGGGACTCACTGTCGGAGTGAGTGAGGGTTCACTGTCGGAGTGAGTGAGGGTTCACTGTCGGAGTGAGTGAGGGTTCACTGTCGGAGTGAGTGAGGGACTCACTGTCGGAGTGAGTGAGGGTTGACTGTCGGAGTGAGTGAGGGTTCACTGTCGGAGTGAGTGAGGGACTCGCTGTCGGAGTGAGTTAGGGTTCACTGTCGGAGTGAGTGAGGGTTTACTGTTGGAGTGAGTGAGGGACCCACTGTCGGAGTGAGTGAGGGTTCACTGTCGGAGTGAGTGAGGGACTCGCTGTCGGAGTGAGTGAGGGTTCACTGTCGGAGTGAGTGAGGGACTCACTGTCGGAGTGAGTGAGGGTTCACTGTCGGAGTGAGTGAGGGTTCACTGTCGGAGTGTGTGAGGGACTCGCTGTCGGAGTGAGTGAGGGTTCACTGTCGGAGTGAGTGAGGGTTCACTGTCGGAGTGAGTGAGGGACTCACTGTCGGAGTGAGTGAGGGTTCACTGTCGGAGTGAGTGAGGGTCTCGCTGTCGGAGTGAGTGAGGGACTCACTGTCGGAGTGAGTGAGGGTTCACTGTCGGAGTGAGTGAGGGTTCACTGTCGGAGTGAGTGAGGGACTCGCTGTCGGAGTGAGTGAGGGTTCACTGTCGGAGTGAGTGAGGGTTCACGCTCGGAGTGAGTGAGGGACTCACTGTCGGAGTGAGTGAGGGACTCACTGTCGGAGTGAGTGAGGGACTCACTCTCGGTGTGAGTGAGGGTTCACTGTCGGAGTGAGTGAGGGTTCACTGTCGGAGTGAGTGAGGGACTCGCTGTCGGAGTGAGTGAGGGTTCACTGTTGGAGTGAGTGAGGATTCACTGTCGGAGTGAGTGAGGGTTCACTGTTGGAATGAGTGAGGGACTCGCTGTCGGAGTGAGTGAGGGTTCACTGTCGGAGTGAGTGAGCGACTCGCTGTCGGAGTGAGTGAGGGTTCACTGTCGGAGTGAGTGAGGGACTCGCTGTCGGAGTGAGTGAGGGTTCACTGTCGGAGTGAGTGAGGGTTCACTGTTGGAGTGAGTGAGGGTTCACTGTCGGAGTGAGTGAGGGTTCACTGTCGGAGTGAGTGAGGGTTCACTGTCGGAGTGAGTGAGGGACTCGCTGTCGGAGTGAGTGAGGGTTCACTGTCGGAGTGAGTGAGGGACTCGCTGTCGGAGTGAGTGAGGGTTCACTGTCGGAGTGAGTGAGGGACTCGCTGTCGGAGTGTGTGAGGGTTCACTGTTGGAGTGAGTGAGGGTTCACTGTCGGAGTGAGTGAGGGTTCACTGTTGGAGTGAGTAAGGGTTCACTGTCGGAGTGAGTGAGGGACTCGCTGTCGGAGTGAGTGAGGGTTCACTGTCTGAGTGAGTGAGGGACTCACTGTCGGAGTGAGTGAGGGACTCGCTGTTGGAGTGAGTGAGGGTTCACTGTCTGAGTGAGTGAGTGTTCACTGTCGGAGTGAGTGAGGGTTCACTGTCGGAGTGAGTGAGGGACTCACTGTCGGAGTGAGTGAGGGACTCACTGTCGGAGTGAGTGAGGATTCACTGTCGGAGTGAGTGAGTGTTCACTTTCGGAGTGAGTGAGGGTTCACTGTCGGAGTGAGTGAGGGTTCACTGTCGGAGTGAGTAAGGGTTCACTGTCGGAGTGAGTGAGGGACTCGCTGTCGGAGTGAGTGAGGGACTCACTGTCGGAGTGAGTGAGGGACTCGCTGTCGGAGTGAGTGAGGGACTCGCTGTCGGAGTGAGTGAGGGACTCACTGTCGGAGTGAGTGAGGGACTCACTGTCGGAGTGAGTGAGGGTTCACTGTCGGAGTGTGTGAGGGTTCACTGTCGGAGTGAGTGAGGGACTCGCTGTCGGAGTGAGTGAGGGACTCACTGTCGGAGTGAGTGAGGGTTCACTGTCGGAGGGAGTGAGAGTTCACTGTCGGAGTGAGTGAGGGACTCACTGTCGGAGTGAGTGAGGGACTCGCTGTCGGAGTGAGTGAGGGACTCGCTGTCGGAGTGAGTGAGGGACTCACTGTCGGAGTGAATGAGGGTTCACTGTCTGAGTGAGTGAGGGTTCACTGTCGGAGTGAGTGAGGGACTCACTGTCGGAGTGAGTGAGGGTTCACTGTCGGAGTGAGTGAGGGACTCGCTGTTGGCGTGAGTGAGGGTTCACGCTCGGAGTGAGTGAGGGACTCACTGTCGGAGTGAGTGAGGGACTCACTGTCGGAGTGAGTGAGGGACTCACTCTCGGTGTGAGTGAGGGTTCACTGTCGGAGTGAGTGAGGGTTCACTGTCGGAGTGAGTGAGGGAATCGCGGTCAGAGTGAGTGAGGGTTCACTGTCGGAGTGAGTGAGGGTTCACTGTCGGAGTGAGTGAGGGACTCACTGTCGGAGTGAGTGAGGGACTCGCTGTCGGAGTGAGTGAGGGACTCGCTGTCGGAGTGAGTGAGGGACTCACTGTCGGAGTGAATGAGGGTTCACTGTCTGAGTGAGTGAGGGTTCACTGTCGGAGTGAGTGAGGGACTCACTGTCGGAGTGAGTGAGGGTTCACTGTCGCAGTGAGTGAGGGACTCGCTGTCGGAGTGAGTGAGGGACTCGCTGTCGGAGTGAGGGAGGGTTCACTGTCGGAGTGAGTGATGATTCACTGTCGGAGTGAGTGAGGGACTCACTGTCGGAGTGAGTGAGGGTTCACTGTCGGAGTGAGTGAGGGTTCACTGTCGGAGTGAGTGAGGGACTCGCTGTCGGAGTGAGTGAGGGTTCACTGTCGGAGTGAGTGAGGGTTCACTGTCGGAGTGAGTGAGGGACTCGCTGTCGGAGTGAGTGAGGGACTCGCTGTCGGAGTGAGTGAGGGTTCACTGTTGGAGTGTGTGAGGGACTCGCTGTCGGAGTGAGTGAGGGGTCATTTTTGGAGTGAGTGAGGGACTCACTGTCGGAGTGAGTGAGGGTCCACTGTCGGAGTGAGTGAGGGACTCGCTGACGGAGTGAGTGAGGGTTCACTGACGGAGTGAGTGAGGGTTCACTGTTGGAGTGAGTGAGGGACTCGCTGTCGGAGTGAGTGAGGGTACACTGCCGGAGTGAGTGAGGGACTCGCTGTTGAAGTGAGTGAGGGTTCACTGTCGGAGTGAGTGAGGGACACACTGTCGGAGTGTGTGAGGGACTCGCTGTCGGAGTGAGTGAGGGTTCACTGTCGCAGTGAGTGAGGGACTCACTGTCGGAGTGAGTGAGGGTTCACTGTCGGAGTGAGTGAGGGACTCGCTGTCGGAGTGAGTGAGGGTTCACTGTCGGAGTGAGTGAGGGTTCACTGTCGGGGTGAGTGAGGGACTCGCTGTCGGAGTTAGTGAGGGACTCACTGTCGGAGTGAATGAGGGTTCACTGTCGGAGTGAGTGAGGGTTCACTGTCGGAGTGAGTTAGGGTTCACTGTCGGAGTGAGTGAGGGACTCGCTGTCGGAGTGAGTGAGGGAGTCACTGTCGGAGTGAGTGAGGGTTCACTGTCGGAGTGAGTGAGGGTTCACTGTCGGAGTGAGTGAGGGACTCACTGTCGGAGTGAGTGAGGGACTCGCTGTCGGAGTGAGTGAGGGTTCACTGTCGGAGTGAGTGAGGGACTCGCTGTTGGAGTGAGTGAGGGTTCACTTTTGGAGTGAGTGAGGGTTCACCGTCTGAGTGAGTGAGGGTTCACTTTTGGAGTGAGTGAGGGTTCACTGTCTGAGTGAGTGAGGGACTCGCTGTCGGAGTGAGTTAGGGTTCACTTTCGGAGTGAGTGAGGGACTCGCTGTCGGAGTGAGTGAGGGTTCACTGTCGGAGTGAGTGAGGGACTCACTGTTGGAGTGAGTGAGGGTTCACTGTCGGAGTGAGTGAGGGACTCGCTGTCGGAGTGAGTGAGGGTTCACTGTCGGAGTGAGTGAGGGACTCGCTGTTGGAGTGAGTGAGGGACTCACTGTCGGAGTGAGTGAGGGTTCACTGTCGGAGTGAGTGAGGGTTCACTGTCGGAGTGAGTGAGGGTTCACTGTCGGAGTTAGTGAGGGTTCACTGTCGGAGTTAGTGAGGGACTCAATCTCGGAGTGAGTTAGAGTTCACTGTCGGAGTGAGTGAGGGTTCACTGTCGGAGTGAGTGAGGGACTCGCTGTTGGAGTGAGTGAGGGACTCGCTGTCGGAGTGAGTGAGAGTTCACTGTCGGAGTGAGTGAGGGACTCGCTGTTGGAGTGAGTGGGGGTTCACTGTCGGAGTGAGTGAGAGTTCACTGTCGGAGTGAGTGAGGGTTCACTGTCGGAGTGAGTGAGGGACTCGCTGTCGGAGTGAGTGAGGGTTCACTGTCGGAGTGAGTGAGGGACTCGCTGTCGGAGTGTGTGAGGGTTCACTGTCGGAGTGAGTGAGGGACACGCTGTCGGAGTGAGTGAGGGACTCGCTGTCGGAGTGAGTGAGGGTTCACTGTCGGAGTGAGTGAGGGTTCACTGTCGGAGTGAGTGAGAGTTCACTGTCGGAGTGAGTGAGGGTTCACTGTCGGAGTGTGTGAGGGTTCACTGTCGGAGTGAGTGAGGGACTCACTGTCGGAGTGAGTGAGGGTTCACTGTCGGAGTGAGTGAGGGTTCACTGTCGGAGTGAGTGAGGGTTCACTGTCGGAGTGAGTGAGGGACTCACTGTCGGAGTGAGTGAGGGTTCACTGTCGGAGTGAGTGAGGGTTCACTGTCGGAGTGAGTGAGGCACTCACTGTCGGAGTGAGTGAGGGACTCGATGTCGGAGTGTGTGAGGGTTCACTGTCGGAGTGAGTGAGGGACACGCTGTCGGAGTGAGTGAGGGACTCGCTGTCGGAGTGAGTGAGGGTTCACTGTCGGAGTGAGTGAGGGTTCACTGTCGGAGTGAGTGAGAGTTCACTGTCGGAGTGAGTGAGGGTTCACTGTCGGAGTGTGTGAGGGTTCACTGTCGGAGTGAGTGAGGGACTCACTGTCGGAGTGAGTGAGGGTTCACTGTCGGAGTGAGTGAGGGTTCACTGTCGGAGTGAGTGAGGGTTCACTGTCGGAGTGAGTGAGGGACTCACTGTCGGAGTGAGTGAGGGTTGACTGTCGGAGTGAGTGAGGGTTCACTGTCGGAGTGAGTGAGGGACTCGCTGTCGGAGTGAGTTAGGGTTCACTGTCGGAGTGAGTGAGGGTTTACTGTTGGAGTGAGTGAGGGACCCACTGTCGGAGTGAGTGAGGGTTCACTGTCGGAGTGAGTGAGGGACTCGCTGTCGGAGTGAGTGAGGGTTCACTGTCGGAGTGAGTGAGGGACTCACTGTCGGAGTGAGTGAGGGTTCACTGTCGGAGTGAGTGAGGGTTCACTGTCGGAGTGTGTGAGGGACTCGCTGTCGGAGTGAGTGAGGGTTCACTGTCGGAGTGAGTGAGGGTTCACTGTCGGAGTGAGTGAGGGACTCACTGTCGGAGTGAGTGAGGGTTCACTGTCGGAGTGAGTGAGGGTCTCGCTGTCGGAGTGAGTGAGGGACTCACTGTCGGAGTGAGTGAGGGTTCACTGTCGGAGTGAGTGAGGGTTCACTGTCGGAGTGAGTGAGGGACTCGCTGTCGGAGTGAGTGAGGGTTCACTGTCGGAGTGAGTGAGGGTTCACGCTCGGAGTGAGTGAGGGACTCACTGTCGGAGTGAGTGAGGGACTCACTGTCGGAGTGAGTGAGGGACTCACTCTCGGTGTGAGTGAGGGTTCACTGTCGGAGTGAGTGAGGGTTCACTGTCGGAGTGAGTGAGGGACTCGCTGTCGGAGTGAGTGAGGGTTCACTGTTGGAGTGAGTGAGGATTCACTGTCGGAGTGAGTGAGGGTTCACTGTTGGAATGAGTGAGGGACTCGCTGTCGGAGTGAGTGAGGGTTCACTGTCGGAGTGAGTGAGCGACTCGCTGTCGGAGTGAGTGAGGGTTCACTGTCGGAGTGAGTGAGGGACTCGCTGTCGGAGTGAGTGAGGGTTCACTGTCGGAGTGAGTGAGGGTTCACTGTCGGAGTGAGTGAGGGTTCACTGTTGGAGTGAGTGAGGGTTCACTGTCGGAGTGAGTGAGGGTTCACTGTCGGAGTGAGTGAGGGTTCACTGTCGGAGTGAGTGAGGGACTCGCTGTCGGAGTGAGTGAGGGTTCACTGTCGGAGTGAGTGAGGGACTCGCTGTCGGAGTGAGTGAGGGTTCACTGTCGGAGTGAGTGAGGGACTCGCTGTCGGAGTGTGTGAGGGTTCACTGTTGGAGTGAGTGAGGGTTCACTGTCGGAGTGAGTGAGGGTTCACTGTTGGAGTGAGTAAGGGTTCACTGTCGGAGTGAGTGAGGGACTCGCTGTCGGAGTGAGTGAGGGTTCACTGTCTGAGTGAGTGAGGGACTCACTGTCGGAGTGAGTGAGGGACTCGCTGTTGGAGTGAGTGAGGGTTCACTGTCTGAGTGAGTGAGTGTTCACTGTCGGAGTGAGTGAGGGACTCACTGTCGGAGTGAGTGAGGATTCACTGTCGGAGTGAGTGAGTGTTCACTTTCGGAGTGAGTGAGGGTTCACTGTCGGAGTGAGTGAGGGTTCACTGTCGGAGTGAGTAAGGGTTCACTGTCGGAGTGAGTGAGGGACTCGCTGTCGGAGTGAGTGAGGGACTCACTGTCGGAGTGAGTGAGGGACTCGCTGTCGGAGTGAGTGAGGGACTCGCTGTCGGAGTGAGTGAGGGACTCACTGTCGGAGTGAGTGAGGGTTCACTGTCGGAGTGTGTGAGGGTTCACTGTCGGAGTGAGTGAGGGACTCGCTGTCGGAGTGAGTGAGGGACTCACTGTCGGAGTGAGTGAGGGTTCACTGTCGGAGGGAGTGAGAGTTCACTGTCGGAGTGAGTGAGGGACTCACTGTCGGAGTGAGTGAGGGACTCGCTGTCGGAGTGAGTGAGGGACTCGCTGTCGGAGTGAGTGAGGGACTCACTGTCGGAGTGAATGAGGGTTCACTGTCTGAGTGAGTGAGGGTTCACTGTCGGAGTGAGTGAGGGACTCACTGTCGGAGTGAGTGAGGGTTCACTGTCGGAGTGAGTGAGGGACTCGCTGTTGGCGTGAGTGAGGGTTCACGCTCGGAGTGAGTGAGGGACTCACTGTCGGAGTGAGTGAGGGACTCACTGTCGGAGTGAGTGAGGGACTCACTCTCGGTGTGAGTGAGGGTTCACTGTCGGAGTGAGTGAGGGTTCACTGTCGGAGTGAGTGAGGGAATCGCGGTCAGAGTGAGTGAGGGTTCACTGTCGGAGTGAGTGAGGGTTCACTGTCGGAGTGAGTGAGGGACTCACTGTCGGAGTGAGTGAGGGACTCGCTGTCGGAGTGAGTGAGGGACTCGCTGTCGGAGTGAGTGAGGGACTCACTGTCGGAGTGAATGAGGGTTCACTGTCTGAGTGAGTGAGGGTTCACTGTCGGAGTGAGTGAGGGACTCACTGTCGGAGTGAGTGAGGGTTCACTGTCGGAGTGAGTGAGGGACTCGCTGTTGGCGTGAGTGAGGGTTCACGCTCGGAGTGAGTGAGGGACTCGCTGTCGGAGTGAGTGAGGGACTCGCTGTCGGCGTGAGTGAGGGACTCACTGTCGGAGTGAGTGAGGGACTCACTGTCGGAGTGAGTGAGGGACTCACTCTCGGTGTGAGTGAGGGTTCACTGTCGGAGTGAGTGAGGGTTCACTGTCGGAGTGAGTGAGGGACTCGCTGTCGGAGTGAGTGAGGGTTCACTGTCGGAGTGAGTGAGGGTTCACTGTCGGAGTGAGTGAGGGACTCGCTGTTGGCGTGAGTGAGGGTTCACTGTCGGAGTGAGTGAGGGTTCACTGTCGGAGTGTGTGAGGGACTCACTGTCTGAGTGAGTGAGTGACTCGCTGTCGGAGTGAGTGAGGGACTCACTGTCGGTGTGAGTGAGGGTTCACTGTCGGAGTGAGTGAGGGACTCGCTGTCGGAGTGAGTGAGGGTTCACTGTTGGAGTGAGTAAGGGTTCACTGTCGGAGTGAGTGAGGGACTCGCTGTCGGAGTGAGTGAGGGTTCACTGTCGGAGTGAGTGAGGGTTCACTGTTGTAGTGAGTGAGGGACTCGCTGTCGGAGTGAGTGAGGGTTCACTGTCGGAGTGAGTGAGGGACTCGCTGTCGGAGTGAGTGAGGGTTCACTGTCGGAGTGAGTGAGGGACTCACTGTCGGAGTGAGTGAGGGTTCACTGTCAGAGTGAGTGAGGATTCACTGTCGGAGTGAGTGAGGGACTCGCTGTCAGAGTGAGTGAGGGACTCACTGTCGGAGTGAGTGAGGGTTCACTGTCGGAGTGAGTGAGGGTTCACTGTCGGAGTGAGTGAGGGACTCACTGTCGGAGTGAGTGAGGGTTCACTGTCGGAGTGAGTGAGGGTTCACTGTCGGAGTGAGTGAGGGACTCACTGTCGGAGTGAGTGAGGGACTCACTGTCGGAGTGAGTGAGGGTTCACTGTTGGAGTGAGTGAGGGTTCACTGTCGGAGTGAGTGAGGGTTCACTGTCGGAGTGAGTGAGGGTAACCTGTCGGAGTGAGTGAGGGTTCACTGTCGGAGTGAGTGAGGGTTCACTGTTGGAGTGAGTGAGGGACTCACTGTCGGAGTGAGTGAGGGTTCACTGTTGGAGTGAGTGAGGGTTCACTGTCGGAGTGAGTGAGGGTTCACTGTCGGAGTGAGTGAGGGTAACCTGTCGGAGTGAGTGAGGGTTCACTGTCAGAGTGTGTGAGGGACTCACTGTCGGAGTGAGTGAGGGTTCACTGTCGGAGTGAGAGAGGGTTCACTGTCGGAGTGAGTGAGGGTTCACTGTCGGAGTGAGTGAGGGTTCACTGTCGGAGTGAGTGAGGGACTCACTGTCGGAGTGAGTGAGGGTTCACTGTCGGAGTGAGTGAGGGACTCGCTGTCGGAGTGAGTGAGGGACTCGCTGTCGGAGTGAGTGAGGGACTCGCTGTCGGAGTGAGTGAGGGACTCGCTGTCGGAGTGAGTGAGGGTTCACTGTCGGAGTGTGTGAGGGTTCACTGTCGGAGTGAGTGAGGGTTCACTGTCGGAGTGAGTGAGGGACTCGCTGTCGGACTGAGTGAGGGACTCGCTGTCGGAGTGAGTGAGGGTTCACTGTCGGAGTGAGTGAGGGACTCGCTGACGGAGTGAGTGAGGGTTCACTGTCGGAGTGAGTGAGGGTTCACTGTCGGAGTGAGTGAGGGTTCACTGTCGGAGTGTGTGAGGGACTCGCTGACGGAGTGAGTGAGGGTTCACTGTCGGAGTGAGTGAGGGTTCACTGTCGGAGTGAGTGAGGGTTCACTGTCGGAGTGTGTGAGGGTTCACTGTCGGAGTGTGTGAGGGACTCGCTGACGGAGTGAGTGAGGGTTCACTGTCGGAGTGAGTGAGGGACTCGCTGTCGGAGTGAGTGAGGGTCCACTGTCGGAGTGAGTGAGGGACTCGCTGACGGAGTGAGTGAGGGTTCACTGTCGGAGTGAGTGAGGGTTCACTGTCGGAGTGAGTGAGGGTTCACTGTCGGAGTGAGTGAGGGACTCGCTGTCGGACTGAGTGAGGGACTCGCTGTCGGAGTGAGTGAGGGTTCACTGTCGGAGTGAGTGTGGGTTCACTGTCGGAGTGTGTGAGGGTTCACTGTCGGAGTGAGTGAGGGTTCACTGTCGGAGTGAGTGAGGGTTCACTGTCGGAGTGTGTGAGGGTTCACTGTCGGAGTGTGTGAGGGACTCGCTGACGGAGTGAGTGAGGGTTCACTGTCGGAGTGAGTGAGGGACTCGCTGTCGGAGTGAGTGAGGGTCCACTGTCGGAGTGAGTGAGGGACTCGCTGACGGAGTGAGTGAGGGTTCACTGTCGGAGTGAGTGAGGGTTCACTGTTGGAGTGAGTGAGGGACTCGCTGTCGGAGTGAGTGAGGGTACACTGTCGGAGTGAGTGAGGGACTCGCTGTCGGAGTGAGTGATGATTCACTGTCGGAGTGAGTGAGGGTTCACTGTCGGAGTGAGTGAGGGTTCACTGTCAGAGTGAGTGATGATTCACTGTCGGAGTGAGTGATGATTCACTGTCGGAGTGAGTGAGGGTTCACTGTCAGAGTGAGTGAGGGACTCGCTGTCGGAGTGAGTGAGGGTTCACTGTCGGAGTGAGTGAGGGTTCACTGTCAGAGTGTGTGAGGGACTCGCTGTCGGAGTGAGTGAGGGTTCACTGTCGGAGTGAGTGAGGGACTCGCTGTCGGAGTTTGTGAGGGACTCGCTGTCGGAGTGAGTGAGGGTTCACTGTCGGAGTGAGTGAGGGTTCACTGTCGGGGTGAGTGAGGGACTCACTGTCGGAGTGTGTGAGGGTTCACTGTCGGAGTGAGTGAGGGTTCACTGTCGGAGTGAGTGAGGGACTCACTGTCGGAGTGAGTGAGGGTTCCCTGTCGGAGTGAGTGAGGGTTCACTGTCGGAGTGAGTGAGGGACTCACTGTCGGAGTGAGTGAGGGTTCACTGTCGGAGTGAGTGAGGGACTCATTGTCGGAGTGAGTGAGGGTTCACTGTCGGAGTGAGTGAGGGACTCACTGTCGGAGTGAGTGAGGGACTCGCTGTCGGAGTGAGTGAGGGTTCACTGTCGGAGTGAGTGAGGTACTCGCTGTTGGCGTGAGTGAGGGTTCACGCTCGGAGTGAGTGAGGGACTCACTGTCGGAGTAAGTGAGGGACTCACTGTCGGAGTGAGTGAGGGACTCACTCTCGGTGTGAGTGAGGGTTTACTGTCGGAGTGAGTGAGGGTTCACTGTCGGAGTGAGTGAGGGACTCGCTGTCGGAGTGAGTGAGGGTTCACTGTCGGAGTGAGTGAGGGTTCACTGTCGGAGTGAGTGAGGGTTCACTTTTGGAGTGAGTGAGGGTTCACTGTCGGAGTGAGTGAGGGACTCACTGTCAGTGTGAGTGAGTGACTCGCTGTCGGAGTGAGTGAGGGACTCACTGTTGGCGTGAGTGAGGGTTCACTGTCGGAGTGAGTGAGGGTTCACTGTCGGAGTGAGTGAGGGTTCACTGTCGGAGTGAGTGAGGGACTCGCTGTCGGAGTGAGTGAGGGTTCACTGTCGGAGTGAGTGAGGGTTCACTGTTGGAGTGTGTGAGGGTTCACTGTCGGAGTGAGTGAGGGACTCGCTGTCGGAGTGAGTGAGGGTTCTCTGTCGGAGTGTGTGAGGGTTCACTGTTGGAGTGTGTGAGGGTTCACTGTCGGAGTGAGTGAGGGTTCACTGTCGGAGTGAGTGAGGGTTCACTGTCGGAGTGAGTGAGGGTTCACTGTCGGAGTGAGTGAGGGTTCACTGTTGGAGTGTGTGAGGGTTCACTGTCGGAGTGAGTGAGGGACTCGCTGTCGGAGTGAGTGAGGGTTCACTGTTGGAGTGAGTGAGGGTTCAATGTCGGAGTGAGTGAGGGACTCACTGTCGGAGTGAGTGAGGGTTCACTGTCGGAGTGAGTGAGGGTTCACTGTCGGAGTGAGTGAGGATTCACTGTCGGAGTGAGTGAGGGTTCACTGTTGGAGGGAGTGAGGGTTCACTGTCGGAGTGAGTGAGGGACTCGCTGTCGGAGGGAGTGAGGGTTCACTGTCGGAGTGAGTGAGGGTTCACTGTCGGAGTGAGTGAGGGTTCACTGTTGGAGGGAGTGAGGGTTAACTGTCGGAGTGAGTGAGGGACTCGCTGTCGGAGTTAGTGAGGGACTCACTGTCGGAGTGAGTGAGGGTTCACTGTTGGAGGGAGTGAGGGTTCTCTGTCGGAGTGAGTGAGGGTTCACTGTCGGAGTGAGTGAGGGTTCACTGTCAGAGTGAGTGAGGGTTCACTGTCAGAGTGAGTGAGGGACTCACTCTCGGAGTGAGTGAGGGTTCACTGTTGGAGTGAGTGAGGGTTCACTGTCGGAGTGAGTGAGGGACTCACTGTCGGAGTGAGTGAGGGTTCACTGTTGGAGGGAGTGAGGGTTCTCTGTCGGAGTGAGTGAGGGTTCACTGTCGGAGTGAGTGAGGGTTCACTGTCAGAGTGAGTGAGGGACTCACTCTCGGAGTGAGTGAGGGTTCACTGTTGGAGTGAGTGAGGGTTCACTGTCGGAGTGAGTGAGGGTTCACTGTCGGAGTGAGTGAGGGACTCACTGTCGGAGTGAGTGAGGGTTCAGTGTCGGAGTGAGTGAGGGTTCACTGTCGGAGTGAGTGAGGGACTCACTGTCGGAGTGAGTGAGCGTTCACTGTCGGAGTGAGTGAGGGTTCACTGTGGGAGTGAGTGAGGGTTCACTGTCGGAGTGAGTGAGGGTTCACTGTCGGAGTGAGTGAGGGTTCACTGTCGGAGTGAGTGAGGGTTCACTGTCGGAGTGAGTGAGGGACTCGCTGTCGGAGTGAGTGAGGGTTCACTGTCGGAGTGAGTGAGGGTTCACTGTTGGAGTGAGTGAGCGTTCACTGTCGGAGTGAGTGAGGGTTCACTGTCGGAGTGAGTGAGGGACTCGCTGTCGGAGTGAGTGAGAGTTCACTGTCGGATTGAGTGAGGGTTCACTGTCGGAGTGAGTGAGGGTTCACTGTCGGAGTGAGTGAGGGTTCACTGTTGGAGTGTGTGAGTGACTCGCTGTCGGAGTGAGTGAGGGCTCACTGTCGGAGTGAGTGAGGGACTCGCTGTCGGAGTGAGTGAGGGTTCACTGTTGGAGTGAGTGAGGTTTCACTGTCGGTGTGAGAGAGGGTTCACTGTCGGAGTGAGTGAGGGACTCGCTGTCGGAGTGAGTGAGGGTTCACTGTCGGAGTGAGTGAGGGACTCGCTGTCGGAGTGAGTGAGGGTTCACTGTCGGAGTGAGTGAGGGTTCACTGTCGGAGTGAGTGAGGGTTCACTGTCGGAGTGAGTGAGGGACTCACTGTCGGAGTGAGTGAGGGTTCACTGTCGGAGTGAGTGAGGGTTCACTGTCGGAGTGAGTGAGGGTTCACTGTCGGAGTGAGTGAGGGACTCACTGTCGGAGTGAGTGAGGGTTCACTGTCGGAGTGAGTGAGGGACTCACTGTCGGAGTGAGTGAGGGTTCACTGTCGGAGTGAGTGAGGGACTCACTGTCGGAGTGAGTGAGGGTTCACTGTCGGAGTGAGTGAGGGTTCACTGTCGGAGTGAGTGAGGGACTCGCTGTCGGAGTGAGTGAGGGTTCACTGTCGGAGTGAGTGAGGGTTCACTGTCAGAGTGAGTGAGGGACTCACTGTTGGAGTGAGTGAGGGTCTCGCTGTCGGAGTGAGTGAGGGTTCACTGTCGGAGTGAGTGAGGGACTCGCTGTCGGAGTGAGTGAGGGTTCACTGTCGGAGTGAGTGAGGGTTCACTGTCGGAGTGAGTGAGGGTTCACTGTCGGAGTGTGTGAGGGACTCGCTGTCGGAGTGAGTGAGGGTTCACTGTCGGAGTGAGTGAGGTTTCACTTTCGGAGTGAGTGAGGGTTCACTGTCGGAGTGAGTGAGGGTTCTCTGTCGGAGTGAGTGAGGGTTCACTGTCGGAGTGAGTGAGGGTTCTCTGTCGGAGTGAGTGAGGGTTCTCTGTCGGAGTGAGTGAGGGTTCACTGTCGGAGTGAGTGAGGGTTCACTGTCGGAGTGAGTGAGGGTTCACTGTCAGAGTGAGTGAGGATTCACTGTCGGAGTGAGTGAGGGTTCACTGTCGGAGTGAGTGAGGGACTCGCTGTCGGAGTGAGTGAGGGTTCACTGTCGGAGTGAGTGAGGGTTCACTGTCGGAGTGAGTGAGGGTTCACTGTCAGAGTGAGTGAGGGTTCACTGTCGGAGTGAGTGAGGGTTCACTGTCGGAGTGAGTGAGGGTTCACTGTCGGAGTGAGTGAGGGTTCACTGTCAGAGTGAGTGAGGGTTCACTGTCGGAGTGAGTGAGGGTCCACTGTCGGAGTGAGTGAGGGTTCACTGTCGGAGTGAGTGAGGGTTCACTGTCGGAGTGAGTGAGGGTTCACTGTCGGAGTGTGTGAGGGTTCACTGTCGGAGTGAGTGAGGGTTCACTGTCGGAGTGAGTGAGGGACTCGCTGTCGGAGTGAGTGAGGGTTCACTGTCGGAGTGAGTGAGGGTTCACTGTTGGAGTGTGTGAGGGACTCGCTGTCGGAGTGAGTGAGGGTTCACTGTCGGAGTGAGTGAGGGTTGACTGTCGGAGTGAGTGAGGGTTCACTGTCGGTGTGTGTGAGGGTTCACTGTCGGAGTGAGTGAGGGACTCACTGTCGGAGTGAGGGAGGGTTCACTGTCGGAGTGAGTGAGGGTTCACTGTCGGAGTGAGTGAGGGACTGACTGTCGGAGTGAGTGAGGGTTCACTGTCTGAGTGAGTGAGGGACTCACTGTCGGAGTGAGTGAGGGTTCACTGTTGGAGTGAGTGAGGGACTCGCTGTCGGAGTGAGTGAGGGTTCACTGTCGGAGTGAGTGAGGGACTCGCTGTCGGAGTGAGTGAGGGTTCACTGTCGGAGTGTGTGAGGGTTCACTGTCAGAGTGTGTGAGGGACTCGCTGTCGGAGTGAGTGAGGGTTCACTGTCGGAGTGAGTGAGGGACTCGCTGTCGGAGTGAGTGAGGGTTCACTATCGGAGTGAGTGAGGGTTCACTGTCGGAGTGAGTGAGGGTTCACTGTCGGAGTGAGTGAGGGACTCGCTGTCGGAGTGAGTGAGGGTTCACTGTCGGAGTGAGTGAGGGATCACTGTTGGAGTGTGTGAGGGACTCGCTGTCGGAGTGAGTGAGGGTTGACTGTCGGAGTGAGTGAGGGTTCACTGTCGGAGTGTGTGAGGGTTCACTGTCGGAGTGTGTGAGGGACTCACTGTCGGAGTGAGTGAGGGTTGACTGTCGGAGTGAGTGAGGGTTCACTGTTGGAGTGAGTGAGGGTTCACTGTCGGAGTGAGTGAGGGACTCGCTGTCGGAGTGAGTGAGGGTTCACTGTCGGAGTGAGTGAGGGACTCGCTGTCGGAGTGAGTGAGGATTCACTGTCGGAGTGAGTGAGGGACTCACTGTCGGAGTGAGTGAGGGTTCACTGTCGGAGTGAGTGAGGGACTCGCTGTCGGAGTGAGTGAGGGTTCACTGTCGGAGTGAGTGAGGGACTCGCTGTTGGAGTGAGTGAGCGTTCACTGTCGGAGTGAGTGAGGGACTCACTGTCGGAGTGAGTGAGGGTTCACTGTCGGAGTGAGTGAGGGACTCACTGTCGGAGTGAGTGAGGGTTCACTGTCGGAGTGAGTGAGGGACTCGCTGTCGGAGTGAGTGAGGGTTCACTGTCGGAGTGAGTCAGGGACTCGCTGTCGGAGTGAGTGAGGGACTCACTGTCGGAGTGAGTGAGCGTTCACTGTCGGAGGGAGTGAGGGTTCACTGTCGGAGTGAGTGAGGGACTCGCTGTCGGAGTGAGTGAGCGTTCACTGTCGGAGTGAGTGAGGGTTCACTGTCGGAGTGAGTGAGGGTTCACTGTCGGAGTGTGGGAGGGACTCGCTGTCGGAGTGAGTGAGGGACTCACTGTCGGAGTGAGTGAGGGACTCACTGTCGGAGTGAGTGAGGGTTCACTGTCGGAGTGAGTGAGGGACTCGCTGTCGGAGTGAGTGAGGGACTCACTGTCGGAGTGAGTGAGCGTTCACTGTCGGAGTGAGTGAGGGTTCACTGTCGGAGTGAGTGAGGGACTCGCTGTCGGAGTGAGTGAGCGTTCACTGTCGGAGTGAGTGAGGGTTCACTGTCGGAGTGAGTGAGGGTTCACTGTCGGAGTGTGGGAGGGACTCGCTGTCGGAGTGAGTGAGGGTTCACTGTCGGAGTGAGTGAGGGACTCGCTGTCGGAGTGAGTGAGGGACTCGCTGTCGGAGTGAGTGAGGGTTCACTGTCGGAGTGTGGGAGGGACTCGCTGTCAGAGTGAGTGAGGGACTCGCTGTCGGAGTGAGTGAGGGTTCACTGTTGGAGGGAGTGAGGGTTCACTGTCGGAGTGAGTGAGGGACTCGCTGTCGGAGTTAGTGAGGGACTCACTGTCGGAGTGAGTGAGGGACTCGCTGTCGGAGTGAGTGAGGGTTCACTGTTGGAGTGAGTGAGGGACTCGCTGTCGGAGTTAGTGAGGGTTCACTGTTGGAGTGAGTGAGGGTTCACTGTCGGAGTGAGTGAGGGTTCACTGTCGGAGTGAGTGAGGGTTCACTGTCGGAGTGAGTGAGGGACTCGCTGTCGGAGTGAGTCAGGGTTCACTGTCGGAGTGAGTGAGGGTTCACTGTTGGAGTGTGTGAGGGACTCGCTGTCGGAGTGAGTGAGGGACTCGCTGTCGGAGTGAGTGAGGGTTCACTGTCGGAGTGAGTGAGGGTTCACTGTCGGAGTGAGTGAGGGACTCGCTGTCGGAGTGAGTGAGGGTTCACTGTCGGAGTGAGAGAGGGTTCACTGTCGGAGTGAGTGAGGGACTTGCTGTCGGAGTGAGTGAGTGTTCACTGTCGGAGTGAGTGAGGGACTCACTGTCGGAGTGAGTGAGGGTTCACTGTCGGAGTGAGTGAGGGTTCACTGTCGGAGTGAGTGAGGGACTCACTCTCGGAGTGAGTGAGGGTTCACTGTCGGAGTGAGTGAGGGTTCACTGTCGGAGTGAGTGAGGGACTCACTCTCGGAGTGAGTGAGGGTTCACTGTCGGAGTGAGTGAGGGTTCACTGTCGGAGTGAGTGAGGGTTCACTGTCAGAGGGAGTGAGGGTTCACTGTCGGAGTGAGTGAGGGTTTACTGTCGGAGTGAGTGAGGGTTCACTGTCGGAGTGAGTGAGGGTTCACTGTCGGAGTGAGTGAGGGACTCACTGTCGGAGTGAGTGAGGGACTCGCTGTCGGAGTGAGTGAGGGTTCACTGTTGGAGTGTGTGAGGGACTCGCTGTCGGAGTGAGTGAGGGTTCACTGTCGGAGTGTGTGAGGGTTCACTGTCGGAGTGAGTGAGGGACACGCTGTCGGAGTTAGTGAGGGACTCACTGTCGGAGTGAGTGAGGGTTCACTGTCGGAGTGAGTGAGGGTTCACTGTCGGAGTGAGTGAGGGTAACCTGTCGGAGTGAGTGAGGGTTCACTGTCGGAGTGAGTGAGGGTAACCTGTCGGAGTGAGTGATGATTCGCTGTCGGAGTGAGTGAGGGTCTCGCTGTCGGAGTGAGTGAGGGACTCACTCTCGGAGTGAGTGAGGGTTCACTGTCGGAGTGAGTGAGGGTTCACTGTCGGAGTGAGTGAGGTTCTCGCTGTCGGAGTGAGTGAGGGTTCACTGTCGGAGTGTGTGAGGGTTCACTGTCGGAGTGAGTGAGGGTTCACTGTTGGAGTGTGTGAGGGACTCGCTGTCGGAGTGAGTGAGGGTTCACTGTCGGAGTGTGTGAGGGTTCACTGTCGGAGTGAGTGAGGGTTCACTGTCGGAGTGAGTGAGGGTTCACTGTCGGAGTGAGTGAGGGACTCGCTGTCGGAGTGAGTGAGGGACTCGCTGTCGGAGTGAGTGAGGGTTCACTGTTGGAGGGAATAAGGGTTCACTGTTGGAGGGAGTGAGGGTTCACTGTCGGAGTTAGTGAGGGACTCGCTGTCGGAGTGAGTGAGGGACTCGCTGTCGGAGTGAGTGAGGGTTCACTGTCGGAGTGAGTGAGGGTTCACTGTCGGAGTGAGTGAGGGTTCACTGTCGGAGTGAGTGAGGGTTCACTGTCGGAGTGAGTGAGGGTTCACTGTCGGAGTGAGTGAGGGACTCGCTGTCGGAGTGAGTGAGGGTTCACTGTTGGAGCGAGTGAGGGTTCACTGTCGGAGTGAGTGAGGGACTCGCTGTTGGAGTGAGTGAGGGACTCACTGTCGGAGTGAGTGAGGGTTCACTGTTGGAGTGAGTGAGGGACTCGCTGTCGGAGTTAGTGAGGGACTCGCTGACGGAGTGAGTGAGGGTTCACTGTCGGAGTGAGTGAGGGACTCGCTGTCGGAGTGAGTGAGGGACTCACTGTCGGAGTGAGTGAGGGTTCACTGTCGGAGTGAGTGAGGGTTCACTGTCGGAGTGAGTGAGGGACTCGCTTTCGGAGTTAGTGAGGGACCCACTGTCGGAGTGAGTGAGGGACTCGCTGTCGGAGTGAGTGAGGGACTCGCTGTCGGAGTTAGTGAGGGTTCACTGTCGGAGTGAGTGAGGGTTCACTGTTGGAGTGAGTGAGGGTTCACTGTCGGAGTGAGTGAGGGTTCACTGTCGGAGTGAGGGAGGGTTCACTGTCAGAGTGAGGGAGGGTTCACTGTCGGAGTGAGTGAGGGTTCACTGTCGGAGTGAGTGAGGGTTCACTGTCGGAGTGAGTGAGGGTTCACTGTCGGAGTGTGTGAGGGTTCACTGTCGGAGTGAGTGAGGGACTCGCTGTCGGAGTGAGTGAGGGTTCACTGTCGGAGTGAGTGAGGGACTCGCTGTCGGAGTGAGTGAGCGTTCACTGTCGGAGTGAGTGAGGGTTCACTGTCGGAGTGAGTGAGGGTTCACTGTCGGAGTGTGGGAGGGACTCGCTGTCGGAGTGAGTGAGGGTTCACTGTCGGAGTGAGTGAGGGACTCGCTGTCGGAGTGAGTGAGGGACTCGCTGTCGGAGTGAGTGAGGGTTCACTGTCGGAGTGTGGGAGGGACTCGCTGTCGGAGTGAGTGAGGGACTCGCTGTCGGAGTTAGTGAGGGACTCACTGTCGGAGTGAGTGAGGGACTCGCTGTCGGAGTGAGTGAGGGTTCACTGTTGGAGTGAGTGAGGGACTCGCTGTCGGAGTAGTGAGGGTTCACTGTGGGAGTGAGTGAGGGTTCACTGTCGGAGTGAGTGAGGGTTCACTGTCGGAGTGAGTGAGGGACTCGCTGTCGGAGTGAGTCAGGGTTCACTGTCGGAGTGAGTGAGGGTTCACTGTTGGAGTGTGTGAGGGACTCGCTGTCGGAGTGAGTGAGGGACTCGCTGTCGGAGTGAGTGAGGGTTCACTGTCGGAGTGAGTGAGGGTTCACTGTCGGAGTGAGTGAGGGACTCGCTGTCGGAGTGAGTGAGGGTTCACTGTCGGAGTGAGAGAGGGTTCACTGTCGGAGTGAGTGAGGGACTTGCTGTCGGAGTGAGTGAGTGTTCACTGTCGGAGTGAGTGAGGGACTCACTGTCGGAGTGAGTGAGGGTTCACTGTCGGAGTGAGTGAGGGTTCACTGTCGGAGTGAGTGAGGGACTCACTCTCGGAGTGAGTGAGGGTTCACTGTCGGAGTGAGTGAGGGTTCACTGTCGGAGTGAGTGAGGGACTCACTCTCGGAGTGAGTGAGGGTTCACTGTCGGAGTGAGTGAGGGTTCACTGTCGGAGTGAGTGAGGGTTCACTGTCAGAGGGAGTGAGGGTTCACTGTCGGAGTGAGTGAGGGTTTACTGTCGGAGTGAGTGAGGGTTCACTGTCGGAGTGAGTGAGGGTTCACTGTCGGAGTGAGTGAGGGACTCACTGTCGGAGTGAGTGAGGGACTCGCTGTCGGAGTGAGTGAGGGTTCACTGTTGGAGTGTGTGAGGGACTCGCTGTCGGAGTGAGTGAGGGTTCACTGTCGGAGTGTGTGAGGGTTCACTGTCGGAGTGAGTGAGGGACACGCTGTCGGAGTTAGTGAGGGACTCACTGTCGGAGTGAGTGAGGGACTCACTCTCGGAGTGAGTGAGGGTTTACTGTCGGAGTGAGTGAGGGTTCACTGTCGGAGTGAGTGAGGGTTTACTGTCGGAGTGAGTGAGGGTTCACTGTCGGAGTGAGTGAGGTTCTCGCTGTCGGAGTGAGTGAGGGTTCACTGTCGGAGTGTGTGAGGGTTCACTGTCGGAGTGAGTGAGGGTTCACTGTTGGAGTGTGTGAGGGACTCGCTGTCGGAGTGAGTGAGGGTTCACTGTCGGAGTGTGTGAGGGTTCACTGTCGGAGTGAGTGAGGGTTCACTGTCGGAGTGAGTGAGGGTTCACTGTCGGAGTGAGTGAGGGACTCGCTGTCGGAGTGAGTGAGGGACTCGCTGTCGGAGTGAGTGAGGGTTCACTGTTGGAGGGAATAAGGGTTCACTGTTGGAGGGAGTGAGGGTTCACTGTCGGAGTTAGTGAGGGACTCGCTGTCGGAGTGAGTGAGGGACTCGCTGTCGGAGTGAGTGAGGGTTCACTGTCGGAGTGAGTGAGGGTTCACTGTCGGAGTGAGTGAGGGTTCACTGTCGGAGTGAGTGAGGGTTCACTGTCGGAGTGAGTGAGGGACTCGCTGTCGGAGTGAGTGAGGGTTCACTGTTGGAGTGAGTGAGGGTTCACTGTCGGAGTGAGTGAGGGACTCGCTGTTGGAGTGAGTGAGGGACTCACTGTCGGAGTGAGTGAGGGTTCACTGTTGGAGTGAGTGAGGGACTCGCTGTCGGAGTTAGTGAGGGACTCGCTGACGGAGTGAGTGAGGGTTCACTGTCGGAGTGAGTGAGGGACTCGCTGTCGGAGTGAGTGAGGGACTCACTGTCGGAGTGAGTGAGGGTTCACTGTCGGAGTGAGTGAGGGTTCACTGTCGGAGTGAGTGAGGGACTCGCTTTCGGAGTTAGTGAGGGACCCGCTGTCGGAGTGAGTGAGGGACTCGCTGTCGGAGTGAGTGAGGGACTCGCTGTCGGAGTTAGTGAGGGTTCACTGTCGGAGTGAGTGAGGGTTCACTGTCGGAGTGAGTGAGGGTTCACTGTTGGAGTGAGTGAGGGTTCACTGTCGGAGTGAGTGAGGGTTCACTGTCGGAGTGAGGGAGGGTTCACTGTCAGAGTGAGGGAGGGTTCACTGTCGGAGTGAGTGAGGGTTCACTGTCGGAGTGAGTGAGGGTTCACTGTCGGAGTGAGTGAGGGTTCACTGTCGGAGTGAGTGAGGGACTCGCTGTCGGAGTGAGTGAGGGTTCACTGTCGGAGTGAGTGAGGGTTCACTGTCGGAGTGAGTGAGGGTTCACTGTCGGAGTGAGTGAGGGACTCGCTGTCGGAGTGAGTGAGGGTTCACTGTCGGAGTGAGTGAGGGTTCACTGTCGGAGTGAGTGAGGGACTCGCTGTCGGAGTGAGTGTGGGTTCACTGTTGGAGTGAGTGAGGGACTCACTCTCGGAGTGAGTGAGGGTTCACTGTCGGAGTGAGTGAGGGTTCACTGTCGGAGTGAGTGAGGGACTCGCTGTCGGAGTGAGTGAGGGTTCACTGTCGGAGTGAGTGAGGGTTCACTATCGGAGTGAGTGAGGGTTCACTGTCGGAGTGAGTGAGGGTTCACTGTCGGAGTGAGTGAGGGACTCGCTGTCGGAGTGAGTGAGGGTTCACTGTCGGAGTGTGTGAGGGTTCACTGTCGGAGTGAGTGAGGGTTCACTGTCGGAGTGTGTGAGGGTTCACTGTCGGAGTGAGTGAGGGTTCACTGTCGGAGTGAGTGAGGGTTCACTGTTGGAGTGTGTGAGGGACTCGCTGTCGGAGTGAGTGAGGGTTCACTGTTGGAGTGAGTGAGGGTTCACTGTCGAAGTGAGTGAGGGACTCGCTGTCGGAGTGAGTGAGGGTTCACTGTCGGAGTGAGTGAGGGTTCACTGTCGGAGTGAGTGAGGGTTCACTGTCGGAGTGAGTGATGAATCACTGTCGGAGTGAGTGAGGGACTCGCTGTCGGAGTGAGTGAGGGACTCGCTGTCGGAGTGAGTGAGGGTTCACTGTTGGAGGGAGTGAGGGTTCACTGTCGGAGTGAGTGAGGGACTCGCTGTCGGAGGGAGTGAGGGTTCACTGTCGGAGTGAGTGAGGGTTCACTGTCGGAGTGAGTGAGGGTTCACTGTTGGAGGGAGTGAGGGTTCACTGTCGGAGTGAGTGAGGGACTCACTGTCGGAGTGAGTGAGGGTTCACTGTCGGAGTGAGTGAGGGACTCACTCTCGGAGTGTGTGAGGATTCACTGTCGGAGTGAGTGAGGGACTCGCTGTCGGAGTGAGTGAGCGTTCACTGTCGGAGTGAGTGAGGGACTCACTGTCGGAGTGAGTGAGGGTTCACTGTCGGAGTGAGTGAGGGACTCGCTGTCGGAGTGAGTGAGCGTTCACTGTCGGAGTGAGTGATGATTCACTGTCGGAGTGAGTGATGATTCACTGTCGGAGTGAGTGAGGGACTCACTGTCGGAGTGAGTGAGGGTTCACTGTCGGAGTGAGTGAGGGTTCACTGTCGGAGTGTGTGAGGGACTCGCTGTCGGAGTGAGTGAGGGTTCACTGTCGGAGTGAGTGAGGGTTCACTGTCGGAGTGAGTGAGGGTTCACTGTCGGAGTGTGGGAGGGACTCACTGTCGGAGTGTGTGAGGGACTCGCTGTCGGAGTGAGTGAGGGTTCACTGTCGGAGTGAGTGAGGGTTCACTGTCGGAGTGAGTGAGGGACTCACTGTCGGAGTGAGTGAGGGACTCACTGTCGGAGTGAGTGAGGGTTCACTGTCGGAGTGAGTGAGGGACTCACTGTCGGAGTGAGTGAGGGACTCGCTGTCGGAGTGAGTGAGGGTTCACTGTTGGAGGGAGTGAGGGTTCACTGTCGGAGTGAGTGAGGGACTCGCTGTCGGAGTTAGTGAGGGACTCACTGTCGGAGTGAGTGAGGGACTCGCTGTCGGAGTGAGTGAGGGTTCACTGTTGGAGTGAGTGAGGGACTCGCTGTCGGAGTTAGTGAGGGTTCACTGTCGGAGTGAGTGAGGGTTCACTGTCGGAGTGAGTGAGGGACTCACTGTTGGAGTGAGTGAGGGTTCACTGTCGGAGTGAGTGAGGGTTCACTGTCGGAGTGAGTGAGGGTTCACTGTCAGAGTGAGGGAGGGTTCACTGTCGGAGTGAGTGAGGGACTCACTGTCGGAGTGAGTGAGGGACTCGCTGTCGGAGTGAGTGAGGGTTCACTGTCAGAGTGAGGGAGGGTTCACTGTCGGAGTGAGTGAGGGTTCACTGTCGGAGTGAGTGAGGGTTCACTGTCGGAGTGAGTGATGATTCACTGTCGGAGTGAGTGAGGGTTCACTGTCGGAGTGAGTGAGGGTTCACTGTCGGAGTGAGTGAGGGACTCACTGTCGGAGTGAGTGAGGGTTCACTGTTGGAGTGAGTGAGGGTTCACTGTCGGAGTGAGTGAGGGTTCACTGTCGGAGTGAGTGAGGGACTTGCTGTCGGAGTGAGTGAGGGTTCACTGTCGGAGTGAGTGAGGGTTCACTGTCGGAGTGAGTGAGGGACTCACTCTCGGAGTGAGTGAGGGTTCACTGTCGGAGTGAGTGAGGGTTCACTGTCGGAGTGAGTGAGGGACTTGCTGTCGGAGTGAGTGAGGGTTCACTGTCGGAGTGAGTGATGATTCACTGTCGGAGTGAGTGAGGGACTCACTCTCGGAGTGAGTGAGGGTTCACTGTCGGAGTGAGTGAGGGTTCACTGTCGGAGTGAGTGAGGGTTCACTGTCAGAGGGAGTGAGGGTTCACTGTCGGAGTGAGTGAGGGTTTACTGTCGGAGTGAGTGAGGGTTCACTGTCGGAGTGAGTGAGGGTCTCGCTGTCGGAGTGAGTGAGGGTTCACTGTCGGAGTGTGTGAGGGTTCACTGTCGGAGTGAGTGAGGGTTCACTGTTGGAGTGTGTGAGGGACTCGCTGTCGGAGTGAGTTAGGGACTCACTGTCGGAGTTAGTGAGGGACACACTCTCGGAGTGAGTGAGGGTTTACTGTCGGAGTGAGTGAGGGTTCACTGTCGGAGTGAGTGAGGGTTTACTGTCGGAGTGAGTGAGGGTTCACTGTCGGAGTGAGTGAGGGTCTCGCTGTCGGAGTGAGTGAGGGTTCACTGTCGGAGTGTGTGAGGGTTCACTGTCGGAGTGAGTGAGGGTTCACTGTTGGAGTGTGTGAGGGACTCGCTGTCGGAGTGAGTGAGGGTTCACTGTCGGAGTGTGTGAGGGTTCACTGTCGGAGTGAGTGAGGGACTCGCTGTCGGAGTTAGTGAGGGACTCACTGTCGGAGTGAGTGAGGGACTCGCTGTCGGAGTGAGTGAGGGTTCACTGTTGGAGGGAGTGAGGGTTCACTGTTGGAGGGAGTGTGGGTTCACTGTCGGAGTTAGTGAGGGACTCGCTGTCGGAGTGAGTGAGGGACTCGCTGTCGGAGTGAGTGAGGGTTCACTGTCGGAGTGAGTGAGGGTTCACTGTTGGAGTGAGTGAGGGTTCACTGTTGGAGGGAGTGAGGGTTCACTGTCGGAGTGAGTGAGGGACTCACTGTTGGAGTGAGTGAGGGACTCGCTGTCGGAGTGAGTGAGGGTTCACTGTCGGAGTGAGTGAGGGTTCACTGTCGGAGTGAGTGAGGGTTCACTGTCGTAGTGAGTGAGGGACTCACTGTCGGAGTGAGTGAGGGTTCACTGTCGGAGTGAGTGTGGGTTCACTGTCGGAGTGAGTGAGGGTTCACTGTCGGAGTGAGTGAGGGACTCGCTGTCGGAGTGAGTGAGGGTTCACTGTCGGAGTGAGTGAGGGTTCACTGTCGGAGTGAGTGAGGGACTCACTGTCGGAGTGAGTGAGGGTTCACTGTCGGAGTGAGTGAGGGACTCACTGTTGGAGTGAGTGAGGGACTCGCTGTCGGAGTGAGTGAGGGTTCACTGTCGGAGTGAGTGAGGGTTCACTGTCGGAGTGAGTGAGGGACTCGCTGTCGGAGTGAGTGAGGGTTCACTGTCGGAGTGAGTGAGGGTTCACTGTCGGAGTGAGTGAGGGACTCGCTGTCGGAGTGAGTGAGGGTTCACTGTTGGAGTGAGTGAGGGACTCACTGTCGGAGTGAGTGAGGGACTCGCTGTCGGAGTGAGTGAGGGTTCACTGTCGGAGTGAGTGAGGGACTCGCTGTCGGAGTGAGTGAGGGTTCACTGTCGGAGTGAGTGAGGGTTCACTGTCGGAGTGAGTGAGGGTTCACTGTTTGAGTGAGTGAGGGTTCACTGTCGGAGTGAGTGAGGGACTCACTGTCGGAGTGAGTGAGGGTTCACTGTCGGAGTGAGTGAGGGACTCACTGTCGGAGTGAGTGAGGGTTCACTGTCGGAGTGAGTGAGGGACTCACTGTTGGAGTGAGTGAGGGACTCGCTGTCGGAGTGAGTGAGGGTTCACTGTCGGAGTGAGTGAGGGTTCACTGTTGGAGTGAGTGAGGGACTCACTGTCGGAGTGAGTGAGGGACTCACTGTCGGAGTGAGTGAGGGTTCACTGTCGGAGTGAGTGAGGGTTCACTGTTGGAGTGAGTGAGGGACTCACTGTCGGAGTGAGTGAGGGACTCACTGTCGGAGTGAGTGAGGGTTCACTGTCGGAGTGAGTGAGGGTTCACTGTCGGAGTGAGTGAGGGACTCACTGTTGGAGTGAGTGAGGGTTCACTGTTGGAGTGAGTGAAGGTTCACTGTCGGAGTGAGTGAGGGTTCACTGTTGGAGTGAGTGAGGGACTCACTGTCGGAGTGAGTGAGGGACTCACTATCCGAGTGAGTGAGGGTTCACTGTCGGAGTGTGTGAGGGTTCACTGTCGGAGTGAGTGAGGGACTCACTGTCGGAGTGAGTGAGGGACTCGCTGTCGGAGTGAGTGAGGGTTCACTGTTGGAGGGAGTGAGGGTTCACTGTCGGAGTGAGTGAGGGACTCACTCTCGGAGTGAGTGAGGGACTCGCTGTTGGAGTGAGTGAGGGTTCACTGTCCGAGTGAGTGAGGGTTCACTGTCGGAGTGAGTGAGGGTTCACTGTCGGAGTGAGTGAGGGTTCACTGTCGGAGTGAGTGAGGGACTCACTGTCGGAGTGAGTGAGGGTTCACTGTCGGAGTGAGTGAGGGTTCACTGTCGGAGTGAGTGAGGGTTCACTGTCGGAGTGAGTGAGGGTAACCTGTCGGAGTGAGTGAGGGTTCACTGTCAGAGTGAGTGAGGGACTCACTGTTGGAGTGAGTGAGGGACTCGCTGTAGGAGTGAGTGAGGGTTCACTGTCGGAGTGAGTGAGGGTTCACTGTCGGAGTGAGTGAGGGTTCACTGTCGGAGTGAGTGAGGATTCTCTGTCGGAGTGAGTGAGGGACTCGCTGTCGGAGTGAGTGAGGGTTCACTGTCGGAGTGAGTGAGGGTTCACTGTCGGAGTGAGTGAGGGACTCACTGTTGGAGTGAGTGAGAGTTCACTGTCGGAGTGAGTGAGGGACTCACTGTTGGAGTGAGTGAGGGTTCACTGTCGGAGTGAGTGAGGGTTCACTGTTGGAGTGAGTGAGGGTTCACTGTCGGAGTGAGTGAGGGACTCACTGTCGGAGTGAGTGAGGGTTCACTGTTGGAGTGAGTGAGCGTTCACTGTCGGAGTGAGTGAGGGACTCGCTGTCGGAGTGAGTGAGGGTTCACTGTCGGAGTGAGTGAGGGACTCGCTGTCGGAGTGAGTGAGGGACTCGCTGTCGGAGTGAGTGAGGGACTCACTGTCGGAGTGAGTGAGGGACTCGCTGTCGGAGTGAGTGAGGGTTCACTGTCGGAGTGAGTGAGGGTTCACTGTCGGAGTGAGTGAGGGACACGCTGTCGGAGTGAGTGAGGGACTCGCTGTCGGAGTTAGTGAGGGACTCACTGTCGGAGTGAGTGAGGGACTCGCTGTCGGAGTGAGTGAGGGTTCACTGTCGGAGTGAGTGAGGGTTCACTGTCGGAGTGAGTGAGGGACACGCTGTCGGAGTGAGTGAGGGTTCACTGTTGGAGGGAGTGAGGGTTCACTGTCGGAGTGAGTGAGGGACTCGCTGTCGGAGTTAGTGAGGGACTCACTGTCGGACTGAGTGAGGGTTCACTGTTGGAGGGAGTGAGGGTTCACTGTCGGAGTGAGTGAGGGTTCACTGTCGGAGTGAGTGAGGGACTCGCTGTCGGAGTGAGTGAGGGACTCACTGTCGGAGTGAGTGAGGGTTCACTGTCGGAGTGAGTGAGGGACTCGCTGTTGGAGTGAGTGAGGGTTCACTGTCGGAGTGAGTGAGGGTTCACTGTCGGAGTGAGTGAGGGTTCACTGTCAGAGGGAGTGAGGGTTCACTGTCGGAGTGAGTGAGGGTTCACTGTCGGAGTGAGTGAGGGTTCACTGTCGGAGTGAGTGAGGGACTCACTGTCGGAGTGAGTGAGGGTTCACTGTTGGAGTGAGTGAGGGACTCGCTGTCGGAGTGAGTGAGGGACTCACTGTCGGAGTGAGTGAGGCTTCACTGTCGGAGTGAGTGAGGGACTCACTGTCGGAGTGAGTGAGGGTTCACTGTCGGAGTGAGTGAGGGACTCACTGTCGGAGTGAGTGAGGGTTCACTGTCGGAGTGAGTGAGGGTTCACTGTCGGAGTGTGTGAGGGTTCACTGTCGGAGTGAGTGAGGATTCACTGTCGGAGTGTTTGAGGGTTCACTGTCGGAGTGAGTGAGGGTTCACTGTCGGAGTGTGTGAGGGTTCACTGTCGGAGTGAGTGAGGGTTCACTGTCGGAGTGAGTGAGGGACTCACTCTCGGAGTGAGTGAGGGTTCACTATCGGAGTGTGTGAGGGTTCACTGTCGGAGTGAGTGAGGGTTCACTGTTGGAGTGTGTGAGGGTTCACTGTCGGAGTGAGTGAGGGACTCACTCTCGGAGTGAGTGAGGGTTCACTGTCGGAGTGAGTGAGGGTTCACTGTCGGAGTGAGTGAGGGTTCACTGTCGGAGTGAGTGAGGGACTCGCTGTCGGAGTGAGTGAGGGACTCACTGTCGGAGTGAGTGAGGGACTCACTGTCGGAGTGAGTGAGGGACTCGCTGTCGGAGTGAGTGAGGGTTCACTGTTGGAGGGAGTGAGGGTTCACTGTCGGAGTGAGTGAGGGACTCGCTGTTGGAGTGAGTGAGGGTTCACTGTCGGAGTGAGTGAGCGTTCACTGTCGGAGTGAGTGAGGGTTCACTGTCGGAGTTAGTGAGGGACTCACTGTCGGAGTGAGTGAGGGACTCGCTGTCGGAGTGAGTGAGGGTTCACTGTCGGAGTGAGTGAGGGACTCGCTGTCGGAGTGAGTGAGGGACTCGCTGTCGGAGTGAGTGAGGGACTCACTGTCGGAGTGAGTGAGGGTTCACTGTCGGAGTGAGTGAGGGTTCACTGTCGGAGTGAGTGAGGGACTCGCTGTCGGAGTGAGTGAGGGTTCACTGTCGGAGTGAGTGAGGGTTCACTGTCGGAGTGAGTGAGGGTTCACTGTCGGATTGAGTGAGGGTTCACTGTCGGAGTGAGTGAGGGACTCGCTGTCGGAGTGAGTGAGGGACTCACTGTCGGAGTGAGTGAGGGACTCGCTGTCGGAGTGAGTGAGGGTTCACTGTTGGAGTGTGTGAGGGACTCGCTGTCGGAGTGAGTGAGGGTTCACTGTTGGAGTGTGTGAGGGACTCGCTGTCGGAGTGAGTGAGGGATTCGCAGTCGGAGTGAGTGAGGGTTCACTTTTGGAGTGAGTGAGGGACTCACTGTCGGAGTGAGTGAGGGTTCACTGTTGGAGTGTGTGAGGGACTCGCTGTCGGAGTGAGTGAGGGTTCACTGTTGGAGTGTGTGAGGGACTCGCTGTCGGAGTGAGTGAGGGATTCGCTGTCGGAGTGAGTGAGGGTTCACTTTTGGAGTGAGTGAGGGTTCACTGTCGGAGTGAGTGAGGGTTCACTGTCGGAGTGAGTGAGGGACTCGCTGTCGGAGTGAGTGAGGGACTCACTGTCGGAGTGAGTGAGGGTTCACTGTCGGAGTGAGTGAGGGACTCACTGTCGGAGTGAGTGAGGGTTCACTGTTGGAGTGTGTGAGGGACTCGCTGTCGGAGTGAGTGAGGGTTCACTTTTGGAGTGAGTGAGGGTTCACTGTCGGAGTGAGTGAGGGTTCACTGTCGGAGTGGGTGAGGGACCCGCTGTCGGAGTGAGTGAGGGTTCACTGTCGGAGTGAGTGAGGGACTCACTATCGGAGTGAGTGAGGGTTCACTGTCGGAGTGAGTGAGGGACTCACTGTCGGAGTGAGTGAGGGTTCACTGTCGGAGTGAGTGAGGGATTCGCTGTCGGAGTGAGTGAGGGTTCACTTTTGGAGTGAGTGAGGGTTCACTGTCAGAGTGAGTGAGGGTTCACTGTCGGAGTGGGTGAGGGACCTGCTGTCGGAGTGAGTGAGGGTTCACTGTCGGAGTGAGTGAGGGACTCACTGTCGGAGTGAGTGAGGGACTCACTGTCGGAGTGAGTGAGGGTTCACTGTCGGAGTGAGTGAGGGTTCACTGTCGGAGTGAGTGAGGGACTCGCTGTTGGAGTGAGTGAGGGACTCACTGTCGGAGTGAGTGAGGGTTCACTGTCGGAGTGAGTGAGGATTCACTGTCGGAGTGAGTGAGGGACTCGCTGTTGGAGTGAGTGAGGGACTCACTGTCGGATTGAGTGAGGGTTCACTGTCGGAGTGAGTGAGGATTCACTGTCGGAGTGAGTGAGGGTTCACTGTTGGAGTGAGTGAGGTACTCGCTGTCGGAGTGAGTGAGGGATTCGCTGTTGGAGTGAGTGAGGGTTCACTGTCGGAGTGAGTGAGGGACTCGCTGTCGGAGTGAGTGAGGGATTCGCTGTTGGAGTGAGTGAGGGTTCACTGTCGGAGTGAGTGAGGGACTCACTGTCGGAGTGAGTGAGGGACTCGCTGTCGTAGTGAGTGAGAGTTCACTGTTGGAGTGAGTGAGGGACTCGCTGTCGGAGTGAGTGAGGATTCACTGTCGGAGTGAGTGAGGGTTCACTGTCGGAGTGAGTGAGGGTTCACTGTCGGAGTGAGTGAGGGACTCGCTGTCGGAGTGAGTGAGGGTTCACTGTCGGAGTGAGTGAGGGACTCGCTGTCGGAGTGAGTGAGGGTTCACTGTCGGAGTGAGTGAGGGACTCACTGTCGGAGTGAGTGAGGGTTCACTGTCGGAGTGAGTGAGGATTCACTGTCGGAGTGAGTGAGGGACTCACTGTCGGAGTGAGTGAGGGTTCACTGTCGGAGTGAGTGAGGGACTCACTGTCGGAGTGAGTGAGGGTTCACTGTCGGAGTGAGTGAGGATTCACTGTCGGAGTGAGTGAGGGACTCGCTGTCGGAGTGAGTGAGGGTTCACTGTCGGAGTGAGTGAGGGACTCGCTGTTGGAGTGAGTGAGGGGTCACTGTTTGAGTGAGTGAGGGTTCACTGTCGGAGTGAGTGAGGGACTCACTGTCGGAGTGAGTGAGGGACTCACTGTCGGAGTGAGTGAGGGACTCACTGTCGGAGTGAGTGAGGGTTCACTGTCGGAGTGAGTGAGGGTTCACTGTCGGAGTGAGTGAGGGACTCACTGTCGGAGTGAGTGAGGGTTCACTGTCGGAGTGAGTGAGGGTTCACTGTCGGAGTGAGTGAGGTTTCACTGTCGGAGTGAGTGAGGGACTCACTGTCGGAGTGAGTGAGGGTTCACTGTCGGAGTGAGTGAGGTTTCACTGTCGGAGTGAGTGAGGGTTCACTGTCGGAGTGAGTGAGGGTAACCTGTCGGAGTGAGTGAGGGTAACCTGTCGGAATGAGTGAGGGACTCACTGTCGGAGTGAGTGAGGGTTCACTGTCGGAGTGAGTGAGGGTTCACAGTCGGAGTGAGTGAGGGTTCACTGTCGGAGTGAGTGAGGGTAATCTGTCGGAGTGAGTGAGGGTTCACTGTCGGAGTGAGTGAGGGTTCACTGTCGGAGTGAGTGAGGGTAACCTGTCGGAGTGAGTGAGGGACTCACTGTCGGAGTGAGTGAGGGTTCACTGTCGGAATGAGTGAGGGACTCACTGTTGGAGTGAGTGAGGGACTCGCTGTCGGAGTGAATGAGGGTTCACTGTCGGAGTGAGTGAGGGTTCACTGTTGGAGTGAGTGAGGGTTCACTGTCGGAGTGAGTGAGGGACTCACTGTCGGAGTGAGTGAGGGTTCACTGTCGGAGTGAGTGAGGGTTCACTGTCGGAGTGAGTGAGGGTTCACTGTCGGAGTGAGTGAGGGACTCACTCTCGGAGTGAGTGAGGGACTCACTGTCGGAGTGAGTGAGGGTTCACTGTCGGAGTGAGTGAGGATTCACTGTTGGAGTGTGTGAGGGACTCGCTGTCGGAGTGAGTGAGGGTTCACTGTCGGAGTGAGTGAGGGACTCACTGTCGGAGTGAGTGAGGGTTCACTGTCGGAGTGAGTGAGGGTTCACTGTCGGAGTGAGTGAGGGTTCACTGTTGGAGTGAGTGAGGGACTCGCTGTCGGAGTGAGTGAGGGTTCACTGTCAGAGTGAGTGAGGGACTCACTGTTGGAGTGAGTGAGGGTTCACTGTCGGAGTGAGTGAGGGTTCACTGTCGGAGTGTGTGAGGGTTCACTGTCGGAGTGAGTGAGGATTCACTGTTGGAGTGTGTGAGGGACTCGCTGTCGGAGTGAGTGAGGGTTCACTGTCGGAGTGAGTGAGGGACTCACTGTCGGAGTGAGTGAGGGTTCACTGTCGGAGTGAGTGAGGGTAACCTGTCGGAGTGAGTGAGGGTTCACTGTCAGAGTGAGTGAGGGACTCACTGTTGGAGTGAGTGAGGGACTCGCTGTCGGAGTGAATGAGGGTTCACTGTCGGAGTGAGTGAGGGTTCACTGTCGGAGTGAGTGAGGGTTCACTGTTGGAGTGAGTGAGGGTTCACTGTCGGAGTGAGTGAGGGACTCGCTGTCGGAGTGAGTGAGGGTTCACTGTCGGAGTGAGTGAGGGACTCGCTGTCGGAGTGAGTGAGGGTTCACTGTCGGAGTGAGTGAGGGTTCACTGTTGGAGTGTGTGAGGGACTCGCTGTCGGAGTGAGTGAGAGTTCACTGTCGGAGTGAGTGAGGGACTCGCTGTCGGAGTGAGTGAGGGACTCACTGTCGGAGTGAGTGAGGGTTCACTGTCGGAGTGAGTGAGGGACTCGCTGTCGGAGTGAGTGAGGGTTCACTGTCGGAGTGAGTGAGGGACTCACTGTCGGAGTGAGTGAGGGTTCACTGTTGGAGTGTGTGAGGGACTCGCTGTCGGAGTGAGTGAGGGTTCACTGTTGGAGTGTGTGAGGGATTCGCTGTCGGAGTGAGTGACGGGTCACTTTTGGAGCGAGTGAGGGTTCACTTTTGGAGTGAGTGAGGGTTCACTGTCGGAGTGAGTGAGGGAC
This sequence comes from Chiloscyllium punctatum, assembly GCF_047496795.1. NCBI lineage: Eukaryota > Metazoa > Chordata > Chondrichthyes > Orectolobiformes > Hemiscylliidae > Chiloscyllium > Chiloscyllium punctatum. Next base: position 11,791,158 of record NC_092760.1, on the reverse strand, counting down.
TCACTGTCGGAGTGAGTGAGGATTCACTGTCGGAGTGAGTGAGGGACCCGCTGTCGGAGTGAGTGAGGGTTCACTGTCGGAGTGAGTGAGGGACTCACTGTCGGAGTGAGTGACGGACTCACTGTCGGAGTGAGTGAGGGTTCACTGTCGGAGTGAGTGAGGGACTCGCTGTTGGAGTGAGTGAGGGACTCACTGTCGGAGTGAGTGAGGGTTCACTGTCGGAGTGAGTGAGGATTCACTGTCGGAGTGAGTGAGGGTTCACTGTTGGAGTGAGTGAGGGACTCGCTGTCGGAGTGAGTGAGGGATTCGCTGTTGGAGTGAGTGAGGGTTCACTGTCGGAGTGAGTCAGGGACTCGCTGTCGGAGTGAGTGAGGGATTCGCTGTTGGAGTGAATGAGGGTTCACTGTCGGAGTGAGTGAGGGACTCACTGTCGGAGTGAGTGAGGGACTCGCTGTCGTAGTGAGTGAGAGTTCACTGTCTGAGTGAGTGAGGGTTCACTGTCGGAGTGAGTGAGGGTTCACTGTCGGAGTGAGTGAGGGACTCACTGTCGGAGTGAGTGAGGGTTCACTGACGGAGTGAGTGAGGGTTCACTGTCGGAGTGAGTGAGGTTTCACTGTCGGAGTGAGTGAGGGACTCACTGTCGGAGTGAGTGAGTGTTCACTGTCGGAGTGAGTGAGGGTTCACTGTCGGAGTGAGTGAGGGTTCACTGTCGGAGTGAGTGAGGGTAACCTGTCGGAGTGAGTGAGGGTTCACTGTCGGAGTGAGTGAGGGTTCACTGTCGGAGTGAGTGAGTGACTCGCTGTCGGAGTGAGTGAGGGTTCACTGACGGAGTGAGTGAGGGACTCACTGTTGGAGTGAGTGAGGGACTCACTGTCGGAGTGTGTGAGGGACTCACAGACGGAGTGAGTGAGGATTCCCTGTCGGAGTGAGTGAGGGACTCACTGTTGGAGTGAGTGAGGGACTCGCTGTCGGAGTGAATGAGGGTTCACTGTCGGAGTGAGTGAGGGTTCACTGTCGGAGTGAGTGAGGGTTCACTGTTGGAGTGAGTGAGGGTTCACTGTCGGAGTGAGTGAGGGACTCGCTGTCGGAGTGAGTGAGGGTTCACTGTCGGAGTGAGTGAGGGTTCACTGTCGGAGTGAGTGACGGACTCACTGTCGGAGTGAGTGAGGGACTCACTGTCGGAGTGAGTGAGGGTTCACTGTCGGAGTGAGTGAGGGTTCACTGTCGGAGTGAGTGAGGGACTCGCAGTCGGAGTGAGTGAGGGTTCACTGTCGGAGTGAGTGAGGGTTCACTGTCGGAGTGAGTGAGGGTCTCGCTGTCGGAGTGAGTGAGGGACTCACTGTCGGAGTGAGTGAGGGACTCACTGTCGGAGTGAGTGAGGGTTCACTGTCGGAGTGAGTGAGGGTTCACTGTCGGAGTGAGTGAGGGTTCACTGTCGGAGTGAGTGACGGACTCACTGTCGGAGTGAGTGAGGGACTCACTGTCGGAGTGAGTGAGGGTTCACTGTCGGAGTGAGTGAGGGTTCACTGTCGGAGTGAGTGAGGGACTCACTGTCGGAGTGAGTGAGGGTTCACTGTCGGAGTGAGTGAGAGTTCACTGTCGGAGTGAGTGATGATTCACTGTCGGAGTGAGTGAGGGTTCACTGTCGGAGTGAGTGAGGGACTCGCTGTCGGAGTTAGTGAGGGACTCGCTATCGGAGTGAGTGAGGGTTCACTGTCGGAGTGAGTGAGGGACTCACTGTCCGAGTGAGTGAGGGACTCGCTGTCGGAGTGAGTGAGGGTTCACTGTTGGAGGGAGTGAGGGTTCACTGTCGGAGTGAGTGAGGGTTCACTGTCGGAGTGAGTGACGGACTCACTGTCGGAGTGAGTGAGGGACTCACTGTCGGAGTGAGTGAGGGTTCACTGTCGGAGTGAGTGAGGGTTCACTGTCGGAGTGAGTGAGGGACTCACTGTCGGAGTGAGTGAGGGTTCACTGTCGGAGTGAGTGAGGGACTCGCAGTCGGAGTGAGTGAGGGTTCACTGTCGGAGTGAGTGAGGGTTCACTGTCGGAGTGAGTGAGGGTCTCGCTGTCGGAGTGAGTGAGGGACTCACTGTCGGAGTGAGTGAGGGTTCACTGTCGGAGTGAGTGAGGGTTCACTGTCGGAGTGAGTGAGGGTTCACTGTCGGAGTGAGTGACGGACTCACTGTCGGAGTGAGTGAGGGACTCACTGTCGGAGTGAGTGAGGGTTCACTGTCGGAGTGAGTGAGGGTTCACTGTCGGAGTGAGTGAGGGACTCGCAGTCGGAGTGAGTGAGGGTTCACTGTCGGAGTGAGTGAGGGTTCACTGTCGGAGTGAGTGAGGGTCTCGCTGTCGGAGTGAGTGAGGGACTCACTGTCGGAGTGAGTGAGGGACTCACTGTCGGAGTGAGTGAGGGTTCACTGTCGGAGTGAGTGAGGGTTCACTGTCGGAGTGAGTGAGGGTTCACTGTCGGAGTGAGTGACGGACTCACTGTCGGAGTGAGTGAGGGACTCACTGTCGGAGTGAGTGAGGGTTCACTGTCGGAGTGAGTGAGGGTTCACTGTCGGAGTGAGTGAGGGACTCACTGTCGGAGTGAGTGAGGGTTCACTGTCGGAGTGAGTGAGAGTTCACTGTCGGAGTGAGTGATGATTCACTGTCGGAGTGAGTGAGGGTTCACTGTCGGAGTGAGTGAGGGACTCGCTGTCGGAGTTAGTGAGGGACTCGCTATCGGAGTGAGTGAGGGTTCACTGTCGGAGTGAGTGAGGGACTCACTGTCGGAGTGAGTGAGGGACTCGCTGTCGGAGTGAGTGAGGGTTCACTGTCGGAGTGAGTGAGGGTTCACTGTCGGAGTGAGTGAGGGTTCACTGTCGGAGTGAGTGACGGACTCACTGTCGGAGTGAGTGAGGGACTCACTGTCGGAGTGAGTGAGGGTTCACTGTCGGAGTGAGTGAGGGTTCACTGTCGGAGTGAGTGAGGGACTCACTGTCGGAGTGAGTGAGGGTTCACTGTCGGAGTGAGTGAGAGTGAGTGAGGAACTCGCTGTTGGAGTGAGTGAGGGTTCACTCTCCGAGTGAGTGAGGGTTCACTGTCGGAGTGAGTGAGGGTTCACTGTCAGAGTGAGTGAGGGTTCACTGTCGGAGTGAGTGAGGGTTCACTGTCGGAGTGAGTGAGGGTTCACTGTCGGAATGAGTGAGGGTTCACTGTCGGAGTGAGTGAGGGACTCGCTGTCGGAGTGAGTGAGGGTTCACTGTCGGAGTGAGTGAGGGTTCACTGTCGGAGTGAGTGAGGGTTCACTGTTGGAGTGTGTGAGGGACTCGCTGTCGGAGTGAGTGAGGGTTCACTGTCGGAGTGAGTGAGGGAATCGCTGTTGGAGTGAGTGAGGGTTCACTGTTGGAGTGAGTGAGGGTTCACTGTCGGAGTGAGTGAGGGAATCGCTGTCGGAGTGAGTGAGGGTTCACTGTCGGAGTGAGTGAGGGACTCGCTGTCGGAGTGAGTGAGGGTTCACTATCGGAGTGAGTGAGGGTTCACTGTCGGAGTGAGTGAGGGCTCACTGTCGGAGTGAGTGAGGGACTTGCTGTCGGAGTGAGTGAGGGTTCACTGTCGGAGTGAGTGAGGGACTCACTGTCGGAGTGAGTGAGGGACACACTGTCGGAGTGAGTGAGGGTTCACTGTCGGAGTGAGTGAGGGACTCGCTGTCGGAGTGAGTGAGGATTCACTGTCGGAGTGAGTGAGGATTCACTGTCGGAGTGAGTGAGGGACTCGCTGTCGGAGTGAGTGAGGGTTCACTGTCGGAGTGTGTGAGGGTTCACTGTCGGAGTGAGTGAGGGTTCACTGTCGGAGTGAGTGAGGGTTCACTGTCGGAGTGAGTGAGGATTCACTGTCGGAGCGAGTGAGGGTTCACTGTCGGAGTGAGTGAGGGTTCACTGTCGGAGTGAGTGAGGGACTCACTGTCGGAGTGAGTGAGGGTTCACTGTCGGAGCGAGTGAGGGTTCACTGTCGGAGTGAGTGAGGGACCCACTGTCGGAGTGAGTGAGGGTTCACTGTCGGAGTGAGTGAGGGACTCACTGTCGGAGCGAGTGAGGGTTCACTGTCGGAGCGAGTGAGGGTTCACTGTCGGAGTGAGTGAGGGTTCACTGTCGGAGTGAGTGAGGGTTCACTGTCGGAGTGAGTGAGGGACTCGCTGTCGGAGTGAGTGAGGGTTCACTGTCGGAGTGAGTGAGGGACTCACTGTCGGAGTGAGTGAGGGTTCACTGTCGGAGCGAGTGAGGGTTCACTGTCGGAGCGAGTGAGTGTTCACTGTCGGAGTGAGTGAGGGTTCACTGTCGGAGTGAGTGACGGACTCACTGTCGGAGTGAGTGAGGGACTCGCTGTCGGAGTGAGTGAGGGACTCGCTGTCGGAGTGAGTGAGGGACTCACTGTCGGAGTGAGTGACGGACTCACTGTCGGAGTGAGTGAGGGTTCACTGTCGGAGCGAGTGAGGGTTCACTGTCGGAGTGAGTGAGGGACTCGCTGTCGGAGTGAGTGAGGGACTCACTGTCGGAGTGAGTGAGGGTTCACTGTCGGAGTGAGTGAGGGTTCACTGTCGGAGTGAGTGAGGGACTCACTGTCGGAGCGAGTGAGTGTTCACTGTCGGAGCGAGTGAGGGTTCACTGTTGGAGTGAGTGAGGGACTCGCTGTCGGAGTGAGTGAGGGATTCGCTGTTGGAGTGAGTGAGGGTTCACTGTTGGAGTGAGTGAGGGACTCACTGTCGGAGTGAGTGAGGGACTCACTGTCGTAGTGAGTGAGGGTTCACTGTCGGAGTGAGTGAGGGACTCACTGTCGGAGTGAGTGAGGGTTCACTGTCGGAGTGAGTGAGGGTTCACTGTCGGAGTGAGTGAGGGTTCACTGTCGGAGTGAGTGAGGGACTCGCTGTCGGAGTGAGTGAGGGTTCACTGTCGGAGTGAGTGAGGGACTCACTGTTGGAGTGAGTGAGAGTTCACTGTCGGAGTGAGTGAGGATTCACTGTCGGAGCGAGTGAGGGTTCACTGTCGGAGTGAGTGAGGGTTCACTGTCGGAGTGAGTGATGGTTCACTGTCGGAGTGAGTGAGGGACTCACTGTCGGAGTGAGTGAGGGTTCACTGTCGGAGCGAGTGAGGGTTCACTGTCGGAGTGAGTGAGGGACCCACTGTCGGAGTGAGTGAGGGTTCACTGTCGGAGTGAGTGAGGGACTCACTGTCGGAGCGAGTGAGGGTTCACTGTCGGAGCGAGTGAGGGTTCACTGTCGGAGTGAGTGAGGGTTCACTGTCGGAGTGAGTGAGGGTTCACTGTCGGAGTGAGTGAGGGACTCGCTGTCGGAGTGAGTGAGGGACTCACTGTCGGAGCGAGTGAGTGTTCACTGTCGGAGTGAGTGAGGGTTCACTGTCGGAGTGAGTGAGGGACTCACTGTCGGAGTGAGTGAGGGTTCACTGTCGGAGTGAGTGACGGACTCACTGTCGGAGTGAGTGACGGACTCACTGTCGGAGTGAGTGAGGGACTCGCTGTCGGAGTGAGTGAGGGACTCACTGTCGGAGTGAGTGGCGGACTCACTGTCGGAGTGAGTGAGGGTTCACTGTCGGAGCGAGTGAGGGTTCACTGTCGGAGTGAGTGAGGGACTCGCTGTCGGAGTGAGTGAGGGACTCACTGTCGGAGTGAGTGAGGGTTCACTGTCGGAGTGAGTGAGGGTTCACTGTCGGAGTGAGTGAGGGACTCACTGTCGGAGCGAGTGAGTGTTCACTGTCGGAGTGAGTGAGGGACTCGCTGTTGGAGTGAGTGAGGGTTCACTGTTGGAGTGAGTGAGGGACTCACTGTCGGAGTGAGTGAGGGACTCACTGTCGTAGTGAGTGAGGGTTCCCTGTCGGAGTGAGTGAGGGACTCACTGTCGTAGTGAGTGAGGGTTCACTGTCGGAGTGAGTGAGGGTTCACTGTCGGAGTGAGTGAGGGTTCACTGTCGGAGTGAGTGAGGGTTCACTGTCGGAGTGAGTGAGGATTCTCTGTCGGAGTGAGTGAGGGACTCGCTGTCGGAGTGAGTGAGGGTTCACTGTCGGAGTGAGTGAGGGTTCACTGTCGGAGTGAGTGAGGGACTCACTGTTGGAGTGAGTGAGAGTTCACTGTCGGAGTGAGTGAGGGACTCACTGTTGGAGTGAGTGAGGGTTCACTGTCGGAGTGAGTGAGGGTTCACTGTTGGAGTGAGTGAGGGTTCACTGTCGGAGTGAGTGAGGGACTCACTGTCGGAGTGAGTGAGGGTTCACTGTTGGAGTGAGTGAGGGACTCACTGTTGGAGTGAGTGAGGGTTCACTGTCGGAGTGAGTGAGGGTTCACTGTTGGAGTGAGTGAGGGTTCACTGTCGGAGTGAGTGAGGGACTCACTGTTGGAGTGAGTGAGGGTTCACTGTCGGAGTGAGTGAGGGTTCACTGTTGGAGTGAGTGAGGGTTCACTGTCGGAGTGAGTGAGGGACTCACTGTCGGAGTGAGTGAGGGTTCACTGTCGGAGTGAGTGAGGGTTCACTGTCGGAGTGAGTGAGGGTTCACTGTCGGAGTGAGTGAGTGACTCACTGTTGGAGTGAGTGAGAGTTCACTGTCGGAGTGAGTGAGGGACTCACTGTTGGAGTGAGTGAGGGTTCACTGTCGGAGTGAGTGAGGGTTCACTGTTGGAGTGAGTGAGGGTTCACTGTCGGAGTGAGTGAGGGACTCACTGTCGGAGTGAGTGAGGGTTCACTGTTGGAGTGAGTGAGGGACTCACTGTTGGAGTGAGTGAGGGTTCACTGTCGGAGTGAGTGAGGGTTCACTGTTGGAGTGAGTGAGGGTTCACTGTCGGAGTGAGTGAGGGACTCACTGTTGGAGTGAGTGAGGGTTCACTGTCGGAGTGAGTGAGGGTTCACTGTTGGAGTGAGTGAGGGTTCACTGTCGGAGTGAGTGAGGGACTCACTGTCGGAGTGAGTGAGGGTTCACTGTCGGAGTGAGTGAGGGTTCACTGTTGGAGTGAGTGAGGGTTCACTGTCGGAGTGAGTGAGGGACTCACTGTCGGAGTGAGTGAGGGTTCACTGTCGGAGTGAGTGAGGGACTCGCTGTCGGAGTGAGTGAGGGTTCACTGTCGGAGTGAGTGAGGGACTCGCTGTCGGAGTGAGTGAGGGTTCACTGTTGGAGTGAGTGAGGGTTCACTTTTGGAGTGTGTGAGGGACTCGCTGTCGGAGTGAGTGAGGGTTCACTGTCGGAGTGAGTGAGGGTTCACTGTCGGAGTGAGTGAGGGTTCACTGTTGGAGTGTGTGAGGGACTCGCTGTCGGAGTGAGTGAGGGTTCACTGTCGGAGTGAGTGAGGGAATCGCTGTTGGAGTGAGTGAGGGTTCACTGTTGGAGTGAGTGAGGGTTCACTGTCGGAGTGAGTGAGGGACTCGCTGTCGGAGTGAGTGAGGGTTCACTGTCGGAGTGAGTGAGGGACTCGCTGTCGGAGTGAGTGAGGGTTCACTATCGGAGTGAGTGAGGGTTCACTGTCGGAGTGAGTGAGGGTTCACTGTCGGAGTGAGTGAGGGACTTGCTGTCGGAGTGAGTGAGGGTTCACTGTCGGAGTGAGTGAGGGACTCACTGTCGGAGTGAGTGAGGGACACACTGTCGGAGTGAGTGAGGGTTCACTGTCGGAGTGAGTGAGGGTTCACTGTCGGAGTGAGTGAGGATTCACTGTCGGAGCGAGTGAGGGTTCACTGTCGGAGTGAGTGAGGGTTCACTGTCGGAGTGAGTGAGGGTTCACTGTCGGAGTGAGTGAGGGACTCACTGTCGGAGTGAGTGAGGGTTCACTGTCGGAGCGAGTGAGGGTTCACTGTCGGAGTGAGTGAGGGACCCACTGTCGGAGTGAGTGAGGGTTCACTGTCGGAGTGAGTGAGGGACTCACTGTCGGAGCGAGTGAGGGTTCACTGTCGGAGCGAGTGAGGGTTCACTGTCGGAGTGAGTGAGGGTTCACTGTCGGAGTGAGTGAGGGTTCACTGTCGGAGTGAGTGAGGGACTCGCTGTCGGAGTGAGTGAGGGACTCACTGTCGGAGCGAGTGAGTGTTCACTGTCGGAGTGAGTGAGGGTTCACTGTCGGAGTGAGTGAGGGTTCACTGTCGGAGTGAGTGAGGGACTCACTGTCGGAGTGAGTGACGGACTCACTGTCGGAGTGAGTGACGGACTCACTGTCGGAGTGAGTGAGGGAGTCGCTGTCGGAGTGAGTGAGGGACTCACTGTCGGAGTGAGTGACGGACTCACTGTCGGAGTGAGTGAGGGTTCACTGTCGGAGCGAGTGAGGGTTCACTGTCGGAGTGAGTGAGGGACTCGCTGTCGGAGTGAGTGAGGGACTCACTGTCGGAGTGAGTGAGGGTTCACTGTCGGAGTGAGTGAGGGTTCACTGTCGGAGTGAGTGAGGGACTCACTGTCGGAGCGAGTGAGTGTTCACTGTCGGAGTGAGTGAGGGACTCGCTGTCGGAGTGAGTGAGGGATTCGCTGTTGGAGTGAGTGAGGGATTCGCTGTTGGAGTGAGTGAGGGTTCACTGTCAGAGTGAGTGAGGATTCACTGTTGGAGTGAGTGAGGGACTCACTGTCGGAGTGAGTGAGGGACTCACTGTCGTAGTGAGTGAGGGTTCACTGTCGGAGTGAGTGAGGGACTCACTGTCGTAGTGAGTGAGGGTTCACTGTCGGAGTGAGTGAGGGTTCACTGTCGGAGTGAGTGAGGGTTCACTGTCGGAGTGAGTGAGGGTTCACTGTCGGAGTGAGTGAGGGTTCACTGTCGGAGTGAGTGAGGATTCTCTGTCGGAGTGAGTGAGGGACTCGCTGTCGGAGTGAGTGAGGGTTCACTGTCGGAGTGAGTGAGGGACTCACTGTCGGAGTGAGTGAGAGTTCACTGTCGGAGTGAGTGAGGGACTCACTGTCGGAGTGAGTGAGGGTTCACTGTCAGAGTGAGTGAGGGTTCACTGTCGGAGTGAGTGAGGATTCACTGTTGGAGTGAGTGAGGGACTCACTGTCGGAGTGAGTGAGGGACTCACTGTCGTAGTGAGTGAGGGTTCACTGTCGGAGTGAGTGAGGGACTCACTGTCGTAGTGAGTGAGGGTTCACTGTCGGAGTGAGTGAGGGTTCACTGTCGGAGTGAGTGAGGGTTCACTGTCGGAGTGAGTGAGGGTTCACTGTCGGAGTGAGTGAGGATTCTCTGTCGGAGTGAGTGAGGGACTCGCTGTCGGAGTGAGTGAGGGTTCACTGTCGGAGTGAGTGAGGGACTCACTGTTGGAGTGAGTGAGAGTTCACTGTCGGAGTGAGTGAGGGACTCACTGTTGGAGTGAGTGAGGGTTCACTGTCGGAGTGAGTGAGGGTTCACTGTTGGAGTGAGTGAGGGTTCACTGTCGGAGTGAGTGAGGGACTCACTGTCGGATTGAGTGAGGGTTCACTGTTGGAGTGAGTGAGGGACTCACTGTTGGAGTGAGTGAGGGTTCACTGTCGGAGTGAGTGAGGGTTCACTGTTGGAGTGAGTGAGGGTTCACTGTCGGAGTGAGTGAGGGACTCACTGTTGGAGTGAGTGAGGGTTCACTGTCGGAGTGAGTGAGGGTTCACTGTTGGAGTGAGTGAGGGTTCACTGTCGGAGTGAGTGAGGGACTCACTGTCGGAGTGAGTGAGGGTTCACTGTCGGAGTGAGTGAGGGACTCGCTGTCGGAGTGAGTGAGGGTTCACTGTCGGAGTGAGTGAGGGACTCGCTGTCGGAGTGAGTGAGGGTTCACTGTTGGAGTGAGTGAGGGTTCACTGTCGGAGTGATTGAGGGTTCACGCTCGGAGTGAGTGAGGGTTCACTGTCGGAGTGAGTGAGGGACTCGCTGTCGGAGTGAGTGAGGGTTCACTGTCGGAGTGAGTGAGGGTTCACTATCGGAGTGAGTGAGGGTTCACTGTCGGAGTGAGTGAGGGTTCACTGTCGGAGTGAGTGAGGGACTCGCTGTCGGAGTGAGTGAGGGTTCACTGTCGGAGTGAGTGAGGGTTCACTATCGGAGTGAGTGAGGGTTCACTGTCAGAGTGTGTGAGGGACTCGCTGTCGGAGTGAGTGAGGGTTCACTGTCGGAGTGAGTGAGGGACTCACTGCCGGAGTGAGTGAGGGACTCACTGTCGGAGTGAGTGAGGGTTCACTGTCGGAGTGAGTGAGGGTTCACTGTCGGAGTGAGTGAGGGACTCGCTGTCGGAGTGAGTGAGGGTTCACTGTCGGAGTGAGTGAGGGACTCACTGCCGGAGTGAGTGAGGGTTCACTGTCGGAGTGAGTGAGGGTTCACTGTCGGAGTTAGTGAGGGTTCACTGTTGGAGTGTGTGAGGGACTCGCTGTCGGAGTGAGTGAGGGTTCACTGTTGGAGTGAGTGAGGGTTCACTGTCGGAGTGAGTGAGGGACTCACTGTCGGAGTGAGTGAGGGTTCACTGTCTGAGTGAGTGAGGGACTCACTGTCGGAGTGAGTGAGTGGTCACTATCGGAGTGAGTGAGGGACTCACTGTCGGAGTGAGTGAGGGACTCGCTGTCGGAGTGAGTGAGGGACTCACTGTCGGAGTGAGTGAGGGACTCGCTGTCGGAGTGAGTGAGGGTTCACTGTCGGAGTGAGTGAGGGTTCACTGTCGGAGTGAGTGAGGGTTCACTGTCGGAGTGAGTGAGGGACACGCTGTCGGAGTGAGTGAGGGACTCGCTGTCGGAGTTAGTGAGGGACTCACTGTCGGAGTGAGTGAGGGACTCGCTGTCGGAGTGAGTGAGGGTTCACTGTCGGAGTGAGTGAGGGTTCACTGTCGGAGTGAGTGAGGGTTCACTGTCGGAGTGAGTGAGGGTTCACTGTCGGAGTGAGTGAGGGTTCACTGTCGGAGTGAGTGAGGGACACGCTGTCGGAGTGAGTGAGGGTTCACTGTTGGAGGGAGTGAGGGTTCACTGTCGGAGTGAGTGAGGGACTCACTGTCGGAGTGAGTGAGGGTTCACTGTCGGAGTGAGTGAGGGACTCGCTGTTGGAGTGAGTGAGGGTTCACTGTCGGAGTGAGTGAGGGTTTACTGTCGGAGTGAGTGAGGGACTCACTGTCGGAGTGAGTGAGGGTTCACTGTCGGAGTGAGTGAGGGACACGCTGTCGGAGTGAGTGAGGGTTCACTGTTGGAGGGAGTGAGGGTTCACTGTCGGAGTGAGTGAGGGACTCACTGTCGGAGTGAGTGAGGGTTCACTGTCGGAGTGAGTGAGGGACTCGCTGTTGGAGTGAGTGAGGGTTCACTGTTGGAGGGAGTGAGGGTTCACTGTCGGAGTGAGTGAGGGACTCACTGTCGGACTGAGTGAGGGTTCACTGTTGGAGGGAGTGAGGGTTCACTGTCGGAGTGAGTGAGGGACTCACTGTCGGAGTGAGTGAGGGTTCACTGTCGGAGTGAGTGAGGGACTCGCTGTTGGAGTGAGTGAGGGTTCACTGTCGGAGTGAGTGAGGGTTCACTGTCGGAGTGAGTGAGGGTTCACTGTCAGAGGGAGTGAGGGTTCACTGTCGGAGTGAGTGAGGGTTCACTGTCGGAGTGTGTGAGGGACTCGCTGTCGGAGTGAGTGAGGGTTCACTGTCGGAGTGAGTGAGGGAATCGCTGTTGGAGTGAGTGAGGGTTCACTGTTGGAGTGAGTGAGGGTTCACTGTCGGAGTGAGTGAGGGAATCGCTGTCGGAGTGAGTGAGGGTTCACTGTCGGAGTGAGTGAGGGACTCGCTGTCGGAGTGAGTGAGGGTTCACTATCGGAGTGAGTGAGGGTTCACTGTCGGAGTGAGTGAGGGACACACTGTCGGAGTGAGTGAGGGTTCACTGTCGGAGTGAGTGAGGGACTCGCTGTCGGAGTGAGTGAGGATTCACTGTCGGAGTGAGTGAGGATTCACTGTCGGAGTGAGTGAGGGACTCGCTGTCGGAGTGAGTGAGGGTTCACTGTCGGAGTGTGTGAGGGTTCACTGTCGGAGTGAGTGAGGGTTCACTGTCGGAGTGAGTGAGGGTTCACTGTCGGAGTGAGTGAGGATTCACTGTCGGAGTGAGTGAGGGACCCACTGTCGGAGTGAGTGAGGGTTCACTGTCGGAGTGAGTGAGGGACTCACTGTCGGAGTGAGTGAGGGTTCACTGTCGGAGTGAGTGAGGGACTCACTGTCGGAGTGAGTGAGGGTTCACTGTCGGAGCGAGTGAGGGTTCACTGTCGGAGTGAGTGAGGGACCCACTGTCGGAGTGAGTGAGGGTTCACTGTCGGAGTGAGTGAGGGACTCACTGTCGGAGCGAGTGAGGGTTCACTGTCGGAGCGAGTGAGGGTTCACTGTCGGAGTGAGTGAGGGTTCACTGTCGGAGTGAGTGAGGGTTCACTGTCGGAGTGAGTGAGGGACTCGCTGTCGGAGTGAGTGAGGGTTCACTGTCGGAGTGAGTGAGGGACTCACTGTCGGAGTGAGTGAGGGTTCACTGTCGGAGCGAGTGAGGGTTCACTGTCGGAGCGAGTGAGGGACTCGCTGTTGGAGTGAGTGAGGGACTCACTGTCGGAGTGAGTGAGGGTTCACTGTCGGAGTGAGTGACGGACTCACTGTCGGAGTGAGTGACGGACTCACTGTCGGAGTGAGTGAGGGTTCACTGTCGGAGTGAGTGAGGGACTCGCTGTTGGAGTGAGTGAGGGACTCACTGTCGGAGTGAGTGAGGGTTCACTGTCGGAGTGAGTGAGGATTCACTGTCGGAGTGAGTGAGGGTTCACTGTTGGAGTGAGTGAGGGACTCGCTGTCGGAGTGAGTGAGGGATTCGCTGTTGGAGTGAGTGAGGGACTCGCTGTCGGAGTGAGTGAGGGATTCGCTGTTGGAGTGAATGAGGGTTCACTGTCGGAGTGAGTGAGGGTTCACTGTCGGAGTGAGTCAGGGACTCGCTGTCGGAGTGAGTGAGGGATTCGCTGTTGGAGTGAATGAGGGTTCACTGTCGGAGTGAGTGAGGGACTCACTGTCGGAGTGAGTGAGGGACTCGCTGTCGTAGTGAGTGAGAGTTCACTGTCTGAGTGAGTGAGGGTTCACTGTCGGAGTGAGTGAGGGTTCACTGTCGGAGTGAGTGAGGGACTCACTGTCGGAGTGAGTGAGGGTTCACTGACGGAGTGAGTGAGGGTTCACTGTCGGAGTGAGTGAGGTTTCACTGTCGGAGTGAGTGAGGGACTCACTGTCGGAGTGAGTGAGTGTTCACTGTCGGAGTGAGTGAGGGTTCACTGTCGGAGTGAGTGAGGGTTCACTGTCGGAGTGAGTGAGGGTAACCTGTCGGAGTGAGTGAGGGTTCACTGTCGGAGTGAGTGAGGGTTCACTGTCGGAGTGAGTGAGTGACTCGCTGTCGGAGTGAGTGAGGGTTCACTGTCGGAGTGAGTGAGGGACTCACTGTTGGAGTGAGTGAGGGACTCACTGTCGGAGTGTGTGAGGGACTCACAGACGGAGTGAGTGAGGATTCCCTGTCGGAGTGAGTGAGGGACTCACTGTCGGAGTTAGTGAGGGACTCGCTATCGGAGTGAGTGAGGGTTCACTGTCGGAGTGAGTGAGGGACTCACTGTCGGAGTGAGTGAGGGACTCGCTGTCGGAGTGAGTGAGGGTTCACTGTTGGAGGGAGTGAGGGTTCACTGTCGGAGTGAGTGAGGGTTCACTGTCGGAGTGAGTGACGGACTCACTGTCGGAGTGAGTGAGGGACTCACTGTCGGAGTGAGTGAGGGTTCACTGTCGGAGTGAGTGAGGGTTCACTGTCGGAGTGAGTGAGGGACTCACTGTCGGAGTGAGTGAGGGTTCACTGTCGGAGTGAGTGAGGGTTCACTGTCGGAGTGAGTGAGGGACTCGCTGTCGGAGTTAGTGAGGGACTCGCTATCGGAGTGAGTGAGGGTTCACTGTCGGAGTGAGTGAGGGACTCACTGTCGGAGTGAGTGAGGGACTCGCTGTCGGAGTGAGTGAGGGTTCACTGTTGGAGGGAGTGAGGGTTCACTGTCGGAGTGAGTGAGGGTTCACTGTCGGAGTGAGTGACGGACTCACTGTCGGAGTGAGTGAGGGACTCACTGTCGGAGTGAGTGAGGGTTCACTGTCGGAGTGAGTGAGGGTTCACTGTCGGAGTGAGTGAGGGACTCACTGTCGGAGTGAGTGAGGGTTCACTGTCGGAGTGAGTGAGGGACTCGCAGTCGGAGTGAGTGAGGGTTCACTGTCGGAGTGAGTGAGGGTTCACTGTCGGAGTGAGTGAGGGTCTCGCTGTCGGAGTGAGTGAGGGACTCACTGTCGGAGTGAGTGAGGGACTCACTGTCGGAGTGAGTGAGGGTTCACTGTCGGAGTGAGTGAGGGTTCACTGTCGGAGTGAGTGAGGGTTCACTGTCGGAGTGAGTGACGGACTCACTGTCGGAGTGAGTGAGGGACTCACTGTCGGAGTGAGTGAGGGTTCACTGTCGGAGTGAGTGAGGGTTCACTGTCGGAGTGAGTGAGGGACTCGCAGTCGGAGTGAGTGAGGGTTCACTGTCGGAGTGAGTGAGGGTTCACTGTCGGAGTGAGTGAGGGTCTCGCTGTCGGAGTGAGTGAGGGACTCACTGTCGGAGTGAGTGAGGGACTCACTGTCGGAGTGAGTGAGGGTTCACTGTCGGAGTGAGTGAGGGTTCACTGTCGGAGTGAGTGACGGACTCACTGTCGGAGTGAGTGAGGGACTCACTGTCGGAGTGAGTGAGGGTTCACTGTCGGAGTGAGTGAGGGTTCACTGTCGGAGTGAGTGAGGGACTCACTGTCGGAGTGAGTGAGGGTTCACTGTCGGAGTGAGTGAGAGTTCACTGTCGGAGTGAGTGATGATTCACTGTCGGAGTGAGTGAGGGTTCACTGTCGGAGTGAGTGAGGGATTCGCTGTCGGAGTTAGTGAGGGACTCGCTATCGGAGTGAGTGAGGGTTCACTGTCGGAGTGAGTGAGGGACTCACTGTCGGAGTGAGTGAGGGACTCGCTGTCGGAGTGAGTGAGGGTTCACTGTCGGAGTGAGTGAGGGTTCACTGTCGGAGTGAGTGAGGGTTCACTGTCGGAGTGAGTGACGGACTCACTGTCGGAGTGAGTGAGGGACTCACTGTCGGAGTGAGTGAGGGTTCACTGTCGGAGTGAGTGAGGGTTCACTGTCGGAGTGAGTGAGGGACTCACTGTCGGAGTGAGTGAGGGTTCACTGTCGGAGTGAGTGAGAGTGAGTGAGGAACTCGCTGTTGGAGTGAGTGAGGGTTCACTGTCGGAGTGAGTGAGGGTTCACTGTCAGAGTGAGTGAGGGTTCACTGTCGGAGTGAGTGAGGGTTCACTGTCGGAGTGAGTGAGGGTTCACTGTCGGAGTGAGTGAGGGTTCACTGTCGGAGTGAGTGAGGGACTCGCTGTCGGAGTGAGTGAGGGTTCACTGTCGGAGTGAGTGAGGGTTCACTGTCGGAGTGAGTGAGGGTTCACTGTTGGAGTGTGTGAGGGACTCGCTGTCGGAGTGAGTGAGGGTTCACTGTCGGAGTGAGTGAGGGAATCGCTGTTGGAGTGAGTGAGGGTTCACTGTTGGAGTGAGTGAGGGTTCACTGTCGGAGTGAGTGAGGGAATCGCTGTCGGAGTGAGTGAGGGTTCACTGTCGGAGTGAGTGAGGGACTCGCTGTCGGAGTGAGTGAGGGTTCACTATCGGAGTGAGTGAGGGTTCACTGTCGGAGTGAGTGAGGGCTCACTGTCGGAGTGAGTGAGGGACTTGCTGTCGGAGTGAGTGAGGGTTCACTGTCGGAGTGAGTGAGGGACTCACTGTCGGAGTGAGTGAGGGACACACTGTCGGAGTGAGTGAGGGTTCACTGTCGGAGTGAGTGAGGGACTCGCTGTCGGAGTGAGTGAGGGTTCACTGTCGGAGTGTGTGAGGGTTCACTGTCGGAGTGAGTGAGGGTTCACTGTCGGAGCGAGTGAGGGTTCACTGTCGGAGTGAGTGAGGGTTCACTGTCGGAGTGAGTGAGGGTTCACTGTCGGAGTGAGTGAGGGACTCACTGTCGGAGTGAGTGAGGGTTCACTGTCGGAGCGAGTGAGGGTTCACTGTCGGAGTGAGTGAGGGACCCACTGTCGGAGTGAGTGAGGGTTCACTGTCGGAGTGAGTGAGGGACTCGCTGTCGGAGTGAGTGAGGGTTCACTGTCGGAGTGAGTGAGGGACTCACTGTCGGAGTGAGTGAGGGTTCACTGTCGGAGCGAGTGAGGGTTCACTGTCGGAGCGAGTGAGTGTTCACTGTCGGAGTGAGTGAGGGTTCACTGTCGGAGTGAGTGACGGACTCACTGTCGGAGTGAGTGACGGACTCACTGTCGGAGTGAGTGAGGGACTCGCTGTCGGAGTGAGTGAGGGACTCGCTGTCGGAGTGAGTGAGGGACTCACTGTCGGAGTGAGTGACGGACTCACTGTCGGAGTGAGTGAGGGTTCACTGTCGGAGCGAGTGAGGGTTCACTGTCGGAGTGAGTGAGGGACTCGCTGTCGGAGTGAGTGAGGGACTCACTGTCGGAGTGAGTGAGGGTTCACTGTCGGAGTGAGTGAGGGTTCACTGTCGGAGTGAGTGAGGGACTCACTGTCGGAGCGAGTGAGTGTTCACTGTCGGAGCGAGTGAGGGTTCACTGTTGGAGTGAGTGAGGGACTCGCTGTCGGAGTGAGTGAGGGATTCGCTGTTGGAGTGAGTGAGGGTTCACTGTTGGAGTGAGTGAGGGACTCACTGTCGGAGTGAGTGAGGGACTCACTGTCGTAGTGAGTGAGGGTTCACTGTCGGAGTGAGTGAGGGACTCACTGTCGGAGTGAGTGAGGGTTCACTGTCGGAGTGAGTGAGGGTTCACTGTCGGAGTGAGTGAGGGTTCACTGTCGGAGTGAGTGAGGGTTCACTGTCGGAGTGAGTGAGGGACTCGCTGTCGGAGTGAGTGAGGGTTCACTGTCGGAGTGAGTGAGGGACTCACTGTTGGAGTGAGTGAGAGTTCACTGTCGGAGTGAGTGAGGATTCACTGTCGGAGCGAGTGAGGGTTCACTGTCGGAGTGAGTGAGGGTTCACTGTCGGAGTGAGTGAGGGTTCACTGTCGGAGTGAGTGATGGTTCACTGTCGGAGTGAGTGAGGGACTCACTGTCGGAGTGAGTGAGGGTTCACTGTCGGAGCGAGTGAGGGTTCACTGTCGGAGTGAGTGAGGGACCCACTGTCGGAGTGAGTGAGGGTTCACTGTCGGAGTGAGTGAGGGACTCACTGTCGGAGCGAGTGAGGGTTCACTGTCGGAGCGAGTGAGGGTTCACTGTCGGAGTGAGTGAGGGTTCACTGTCGGAGTGAGTGAGGGTTCACTGTCGGAGTGAGTGAGGGACTCGCTGTCGGAGTGAGTGAGGGACTCACTGTCGGAGCGAGTGAGTGTTCACTGTCGGAGTGAGTGAGGGTTCACTGTCGGAGTGAGTGAGGGACTCACTGTCGGAGTGAGTGAGGGTTCACTGTCGGAGTGAGTGACGGACTCACTGTCGGAGTGAGTGACGGACTCACTGTCGGAGTGAGTGAGGGACTCGCTGTCGGAGTGAGTGAGGGACTCACTGTCGGAGTGAGTGGCGGACTCACTGTCGGAGTGAGTGAGGGTTCACTGTCGGAGCGAGTGAGGGTTCACTGTCGGAGTGAGTGAGGGACTCGCTGTCGGAGTGAGTGAGGGACTCACTGTCGGAGTGAGTGAGGGTTCACTGTCGGAGTGAGTGAGGGTTCACTGTCGGAGTGAGTGAGGGACTCACTGTCGGAGCGAGTGAGTGTTCACTGTCGGAGTGAGTGAGGGACTCGCTGTCGGAGTGAGTGAGGGATTCGCTGTTGGAGTGAGTGAGGGTTCACTGTTGGAGTGAGTGAGGGACTCACTGTCGGAGTGAGTGAGGGACTCACTGTCGTAGTGAGTGAGGGTTCACTGTCGGAGTGAGTGAGGGACTCACTGTCGTAGTGAGTGAGGGTTCACTGTCGGAGTGAGTGAGGGTTCACTGTCGGAGTGAGTGAGGGTTCACTGTCGGAGTGAGTGAGGGTTCACTGTCGGAGTGAGTGAGGATTCTCTGTCGGAGTGAGTGAGGGACTCGCTGTCGGAGTGAGTGAGGGTTCACTGTCGGAGTGAGTGAGTGACTCACTGTTGGAGTGAGTGAGAGTTCACTGTCGGAGTGAGTGAGGGACTCACTGTTGGAGTGAGTGAGGGTTCACTGTCGGAGTGAGTGAGGGTTCACTGTTGGAGTGAGTGAGGGTTCACTGTCGGAGTGAGTGAGGGACTCACTGTCGGAGTGAGTGAGGGTTCACTGTTGGAGTGAGTGAGGGACTCACTGTTGGAGTGAGTGAGGGTTCACTGTCGGAGTGAGTGAGGGTTCACTGTTGGAGTGAGTGAGGGTTCACTGTCGGAGTGAGTGAGGGACTCACTGTTGGAGTGAGTGAGGGTTCACTGTCGGAGTGAGTGAGGGTTCACTGTTGGAGTGAGTGAGGGTTCACTGTCGGAGTGAGTGAGGGACTCACTGTCGGAGTGAGTGAGGGTTCACTGTCGGAGTGAGTGAGGGTTCACTGTTGGAGTGAGTGAGGGTTCACTGTCGGAGTGAGTGAGGGACTCACTGTCGGAGTGAGTGAGGGTTCACTGTCGGAGTGAGTGAGGGACTCGCTGTCGGAGTGAGTGAGGGTTCACTGTCGGAGTGAGTGAGGGACTCGCTGTCGGAGTGAGTGAGGGTTCACTGTTGGAGTGTGTGAGGGACTCGCTGTTGGAGTGAGTGAGGGTTCACTGTCGGAGTGAGTGAGGGTTCACTGTCGGAGTGAGTGAGGGTTCACTGTCGGAGTGAGTGAGGGTTCACTTTTGGAGTGTGTGAGGGACTCGCTGTCGGAGTGAGTGAGGGTTCACTGTCGGAGTGAGTGAGGGTTCACTGTCGGAGTGAGTGAGGGTTCACTGTTGGAGTGTGTGAGGGACTCGCTGTCGGAGTGAGTGAGGGTTCACTGTCGGAGTGAGTGAGGGAATCGCTGTTGGAGTGAGTGAGGGTTCACTGTTGGAGTGAGTGAGGGTTCACTGTCGGAGTGAGTGAGGGACTCGCTGTCGGAGTGAGTGAGGGTTCACTGTCGGAGTGAGTGAGGGACTCGCTGTCGGAGTGAGTGAGGGTTCACTATCGGAGTGAGTGAGGGTTCACTGTCGGAGTGAGTGAGGGTTCACTGTCGGAGTGAGTGAGGGACTTGCTGTCGGAGTGAGTGAGGGTTCACTGTCGGAGTGAGTGAGGGACTCACTGTCGGAGTGAGTGAGGGACACACTGTCGGAGTGAGTGAGGGTTCACTGTCGGAGTGAGTGAGGGTTCACTGTCGGAGTGAGTGAGGATTCACTGTCGGAGCGAGTGAGGGTTCACTGTCGGAGTGAGTGAGGGTTCACTGTCGGAGTGAGTGAGGGTTCACTGTCGGAGTGAGTGAGGGACTCACTGTCGGAGTGAGTGAGGGTTCACTGTCGGAGCGAGTGAGGGTTCACTGTCGGAGTGAGTGAGGGACCCACTGTCGGAGTGAGTGAGGGTTCACTGTCGGAGTGAGTGAGGGACTCACTGTCGGAGCGAGTGAGGGTTCACTGTCGGAGTGAGTGAGGGTTCACTGTCGGAGTGAGTGAGGGTTCACTGTCGGAGTGAGTGAGGGTTCACTGTCGGAGTGAGTGAGGGACTCACTGTCGGAGTGAGTGAGGGTTCACTGTCGGAGCGAGTGAGGGTTCACTGTCGGAGTGAGTGAGGGACCCACTGTCGGAGTGAGTGAGGGTTCACTGTCGGAGTGAGTGAGGGACTCACTGTCGGAGCGAGTGAGGGTTCACTGTCGGAGCGAGTGAGGGTTCACTGTCGGAGTGAGTGAGGGTTCACTGTCGGAGTGAGTGAGGGTTCACTGTCGGAGTGAGTGAGGGACTCGCTGTCGGAGTGAGTGAGGGACTCACTGTCGGAGCGAGTGAGTGTTCACTGTCGGAGTGAGTGAGGGTTCACTGTCGGAGTGAGTGAGGGACTCACTGTCGGAGTGAGTGAGGGAGTCGCTGTCGGAGTGAGTGAGGGACTCACTGTCGGAGTGAGTGACGGACTCACTGTCGGAGTGAGTGAGGGTTCACTGTCGGAGCGAGTGAGGGTTCACTGTCGGAGTGAGTGAGGGACTCGCTGTCGGAGTGAGTGAGGGACTCACTGTCGGAGTGAGTGAGGGATTCGCTGTTGGAGTGAGTGAGGGTTCACTGTCAGAGTGAGTGAGGATTCACTGTTGGAGTGAGTGAGGGACTCACTGTCGGAGTGAGTGAGGGACTCACTGTCGTAGTGAGTGAGGGTTCACTGTCGGAGTGAGTGAGGGACTCACTGTCGTAGTGAGTGAGGGTTCACTGTCGGAGTGAGTGAGGGTTCACTGTCGGAGTGAGTGAGGGTTCACTGTCGGAGTGAGTGAGGGTTCACTGTCGGAGTGAGTGAGGGTTCACTGTCGGAGTGAGTGAGGATTCTCTGTCGGAGTGAGTGAGGGACTCGCTGTCGGAGTGAGTGAGGGTTCACTGTCGGAGTGAGTGAGGGACTCACTGTCGGAGTGAGTGAGAGTTCACTGTCGGAGTGAGTGAGGGACTCACTGTCGGAGTGAGTGAGGGTTCACTGTCAGAGTGAGTGAGGGTTCACTGTCGGAGTGAGTGAGGATTCACTGTTGGAGTGAGTGAGGGACTCACTGTCGGAGTGAGTGAGGGACTCACTGTCGTAGTGAGTGAGGGTTCACTGTCGGAGTGAGTGAGGGACTCACTGTCGTAGTGAGTGAGGGTTCACTGTCGGAGTGAGTGAGGGTTCACTGTCGGAGTGAGTGAGGGTTCACTGTCGGAGTGAGTGAGGATTCTCTGTCGGAGTGAGTGAGGGACTCGCTGTCGGAGTGAGTGAGGGTTCACTGTCGGAGTGAGTGAGGGACTCACTGTTGGAGTGAGTGAGAGTTCACTGTCGGAGTGAGTGAGGGACTCACTGTTGGAGTGAGTGAGGGTTCACTGTCGGAGTGAGTGAGGGTTCACTGTTGGAGTGAGTGAGGGTTCACTGTCGGAGTGAGTGAGGGACTCACTGTCGGATTGAGTGAGGGTTCACTGTTGGAGTGAGTGAGGGACTCACTGTTGGAGTGAGTGAGGGTTCACTGTCGGAGTGAGTGAGGGTTCACTGTTGGAGTGAGTGAGGGTTCACTGTCGGAGTGAGTGAGGGACTCACTGTTGGAGTGAGTGAGGGTTCACTGTCGGAGTGAGTGAGGGTTCACTGTTGGAGTGAGTGAGGGTTCACTGTCGGAGTGAGTGAGGGACTCACTGTCGGAGTGAGTGAGGGTTCACTGTCGGAGTGAGTGAGGGACTCGCTGTCGGAGTGAGTGAGGGTTCACTGTCGGAGTGAGTGAGGGACTCGCTGTCGGAGTGAGTGAGGGTTCACTGTTGGAGTGAGTGAGGGTTCACTGTCGGAGTGATTGAGGGTTCACGCTCGGAGTGAGTGAGGGTTCACTGTCGGAGTGAGTGAGGGACTCGCTGTCGGAGTGAGTGAGGGTTCACTGTCGGAGTGAGTGAGGGTTCACTATCGGAGTGAGTGAGGGTTCACTGTCGGAGTGAGTGAGGGTTCACTGTCGGAGTGAGTGAGGGACTCGCTGTCGGAGTGAGTGAGGGTTCACTGTCGGAGTGAGTGAGGGTTCACTATCGGAGTGAGTGAGGGTTCACTGTCAGAGTGTGTGAGGGACTCGCTGTCGGAGTGAGTGAGGGTTCACTGTCGGAGTGAGTGAGGGACTCACTGCCGGAGTGAGTGAGGGACTCACTGTCGGAGTGAGTGAGGGTTCACTGTCGGAGTGAGTGAGGGTTCACTGTCGGAGTGAGTGAGGGACTCGCTGTCGGAGTGAGTGAGGGTTCACTGTCGGAGTGAGTGAGGGTTCACTGTCGGAGTGAGTGAGGGTTCACTGTCGGAGTGAGTGAGGGTTCACTGTCGGAGTGAGTGAGGGACTCACTGCCGGAGTGAGTGAGGGTTCACTGTCGGAGTGAGTGAGGGACTCACTGCCGGAGTGAGTGAGGGTTCACTGTCGGAGTGAGTGAGGGTTCACTGTCGGAGTGAGTGAGGGTTCACTGTCGGAGTGAGTGAGGGTTCACTGTCGGAGTTAGTGAGGGTTCACTGTTGGAGTGTGTGAGGGACTCGCTGTCGGAGTGAGTGAGGGTTCACTGTCGGAGTGAGTGAGGGTTCACTGTCGGAGTGAGTGAGGGTTCACTGTCGGAGTGAGTGAGGGTTCACTGTCGGAGTGAGTGAGGGACTCACTGTCGGAGTGAGTGAGGGACTCACTGTCGGAGTGAGTGAGGGTTCACTGTCTGAGTGAGTGAGGGACTCACTGTCGGAGTGAGTGAGTGGTCACTATCGGAGTGAGTGAGGGACTCACTGTCGGAGTGAGTGAGGGACTCGCTGTCGGAGTGAGTGAGGGACTCACTGTCGGAGTGAGTGAGGGACTCACTGTCGGAGTGAGTGAGGGTTCACTGTCGGAGTGAGTGAGGGTTCACTGTCGGAGTGAGTGAGGGTTCACTGTCGGAGTGAGTGAGGGACACGCTGTCGGAGTGAGTGAGGGACTCGCTGTCGGAGTTAGTGAGGGACTCACTGTCGGAGTGAGTGAGGGTTCACTGTCGGAGTGAGTGAGGGACTCACTGTCGGAGTGAGTGAGGGTTCACTGTCGGAGTGAGTGAGGGACTCGCTGTCGGAGTGAGTGAGGGTTCACTGTCGGAGTGAGTGAGGGTTCACTGTCGGAGTGAGTGAGGGTTCACTGTCGGAGTGAGTGAGGGTTCACTGTCGGAGTGAGTGAGGGTTCACTGTCGGAGTGAGTGAGGGACACGCTGTCGGAGTGAGTGAGGGTTCACTGTTGGAGGGAGTGAGGGTTCACTGTCGGAGTGAGTGAGGGACTCACTGTCGGACTGAGTGAGGGTTCACTGTTGGAGGGAGTGAGGGTTCACTGTCGGAGTGAGTGAGGGACTCACTGTCGGAGTGAGTGAGGGTTCACTGTCGGAGTGAGTGAGGGACTCGCTGTTGGAGTGAGTGAGGGTTCACTGTCGGAGTGAGTGAGGGTTCACTGTCGGAGTGAGTGAGGGTTCACTGTCAGAGGGAGTGAGGGTTCACTGTCGGAGTGAGTGAGGGTTCACTGTCGGAGTGTGTGAGGGACTCGCTGTCGGAGTGAGTGAGGGTTCACTGTCGGAGTGAGTGAGGGAATCGCTGTTGGAGTGAGTGAGGGTTCACTGTTGGAGTGAGTGAGGGTTCACTGTCGGAGTGAGTGAGGGAATCGCTGTCGGAGTGAGTGAGGGTTCACTGTCGGAGTGAGTGAGGGACTCGCTGTCGGAGTGAGTGAGGGTTCACTATCGGAGTGAGTGAGGGTTCACTGTCGGAGTGAGTGAGGGCTCACTGTCGGAGTGAGTGAGGGACTTGCTGTCGGAGTGAGTGAGGGTTCACTGTCGGAGTGAGTGAGGGACTCACTGTCGGAGTGAGTGAGGGACACACTGTCGGAGTGAGTGAGGGTTCACTGTCGGAGTGAGTGAGGGACTCGCTGTCGGAGTGAGTGAGGGTTCACTGTCGGAGTGAGTGAGGGTTCACTGTCGGAGTGAGTGAGGGTTCACTGTCGGAGTGAGTGAGGATTCACTGTCGGAGCGAGTGAGGGTTCACTGTCGGAGTGAGTGAGGGTTCACTGTCGGATTGAGTGAGGGTTCACTGTCGGAGTGAGTGAGGGACTCACTGTCGGAGTGAGTGAGGGTTCACTGTCGGAGCGAGTGAGGGTTCACTGTCGGAGTGAGTGAGGGACCCACTGTCGGAGTGAGTGAGGGTTCACTGTCGGAGTGAGTGAGGGACTCACTGTCGGAGCGAGTGAGGGTTCACTGTCGGAGCGAGTGAGGGTTCACTGTCGGAGTGAGTGAGGGTTCACTGTCGGAGTGAGTGAGGGTTCACTGTCGGAGTGAGTGAGGGACTCGCTGTCGGAGTGAGTGAGGGTTCACTGTCGGAGTGAGTGAGGGACTCACTGTCGG
Source organism: Chiloscyllium punctatum (assembly GCF_047496795.1). NCBI lineage: Eukaryota > Metazoa > Chordata > Chondrichthyes > Orectolobiformes > Hemiscylliidae > Chiloscyllium > Chiloscyllium punctatum. Next base: position 11,767,201 of record NC_092760.1, on the reverse strand, counting down.
AGTGAGTGAGGGTTCACTGTCGGAGCGAGTGAGGGTTCACTGTCGGAGCGAGTGAGTGTTCACTGTCGGAGTGAGTGAGGGTTCACTGTCGGAGTGAGTGACGGACTCACTGTCGGAGTGAGTGAGGGACTCGCTGTCGGAGTGAGTGAGGGACTCGCTGTCGGAGTGAGTGAGGGACTCACTGTCGGAGTGAGTGACGGACTCACTGTCGGAGTGAGTGAGGGTTCACTGTCGGAGCGAGTGAGGGTTCACTGTCGGAGTGAGTGAGGGACTCGCTGTCGGAGTGAGTGAGGGACTCACTGTCGGAGTGAGTGAGGGTTCACTGTCGGAGTGAGTGAGGGTTCACTGTCGGAGTGAGTGAGGGACTCACTGTCGGAGCGAGTGAGTGTTCACTGTCGGAGCGAGTGAGGGTTCACTGTTGGAGTGAGTGAGGGACTCGCTGTCGGAGTGAGTGAGGGATTCGCTGTTGGAGTGAGTGAGGGTTCACTGTTGGAGTGAGTGAGGGACTCACTGTCGGAGTGAGTGAGGGACTCACTGTCGTAGTGAGTGAGGGTTCACTGTCGGAGTGAGTGAGGGACTCACTGTCGGAGTGAGTGAGGGTTCACTGTCGGAGTGAGTGAGGGTTCACTGTCGGAGTGAGTGAGGGTTCACTGTCGGAGTGAGTGAGGGTTCACTGTCGGAGTGAGTGAGGGACTCGCTGTCGGAGTGAGTGAGGGTTCACTGTCGGAGTGAGTGAGGGACTCACTGTTGGAGTGAGTGAGAGTTCACTGTCGGAGTGAGTGAGGATTCACTGTCGGAGCGAGTGAGGGTTCACTGTCGGAGTGAGTGAGGGTTCACTGTCGGAGTGAGTGATGGTTCACTGTCGGAGTGAGTGAGGGACTCACTGTCGGAGTGAGTGAGGGTTCACTGTCGGAGCGAGTGAGGGTTCACTGTCGGAGTGAGTGAGGGACCCACTGTCGGAGTGAGTGAGGGTTCACTGTCGGAGTGAGTGAGGGACTCACTGTCGGAGCGAGTGAGGGTTCACTGTCGGAGCGAGTGAGGGTTCACTGTCGGAGTGAGTGAGGGTTCACTGTCGGAGTGAGTGAGGGTTCACTGTCGGAGTGAGTGAGGGACTCGCTGTCGGAGTGAGTGAGGGACTCACTGTCGGAGCGAGTGAGTGTTCACTGTCGGAGTGAGTGAGGGTTCACTGTCGGAGTGAGTGAGGGACTCACTGTCGGAGTGAGTGAGGGTTCACTGTCGGAGTGAGTGACGGACTCACTGTCGGAGTGAGTGAGGGTTCACTGTCGGAGTGAGTGAGGGACTCGCTGTCGGAGTGAGTGAGGGTTCACTGTCGGAGTGAGTGAGGGTTCACTGTCGGAGTGAGTGAGGGACTCGCTGTCGGAGTGAGTGAGGGTTCACTGTCGGAGCGAGTGAGGGTTCACTGTCGGAGTGAGTGAGGGACTCGCTGTCGGAGTGAGTGAGGGACTCACTGTCGGAGTGAGTGAGGGTTCACTGTCGGATTGAGTGAGGGTTCACTGTCGGAGTGAGTGAGGGACTCACTGTCGGAGTGAGTGAGGGTTCACTGTCGGATTGAGTGAGGGTTCACTGTCGGAGTGAGTGAGGGACTCACTGTCGGAGCGAGTGAGTGTTCACTGTCGGAGTGAGTGAGGGACTCGCTGTCGGAGTGAGTGAGGGATTCGCTGTTGGAGTGAGTGAGGGTTCACTGTCGGAGTGAGTGAGGGACTCACTGTCGGAGCGAGTGAGTGTTCACTGTCGGAGTGAGTGAGGGACTCACTGTCGGAGTGAGTGAGGGACTCACTGTCGTAGTGAGTGAGGGTTCACTGTCGGAGTGAGTGAGGGACTCACTGTCGTAGTGAGTGAGGGTTCACTGTCGGAGTGAGTGAGGGTTCACTGTCGGAGTGAGTGAGGGTTCACTGTCGGAGTGAGTGAGGGTTCACTGTCGGAGTGAGTGAGGGACTCGCTGTCGGAGTGAGTGAGGGTTCACTGTCGGAGTGAGTGAGGGACTCGCTGTCGGAGTGAGTGAGGGTTCACTGTCGGAGTGAGTGAGTGACTCACTGTTGGAGTGAGTGAGAGTTCACTGTCGGAGTGAGTGAGGGACTCACTGTTGGAGTGAGTGAGGGTTCACTGTCGGAGTGAGTGAGGGTTCACTGTTGGAGTGAGTGAGGGTTCACTGTCGGAGTGAGTGAGGGACTCACTGTCGGAGTGAGTGAGGGTTCACTGTTGGAGTGAGTGAGGGACTCACTGTTGGAGTGAGTGAGGGTTCACTGTCGGAGTGAGTGAGGGTTCACTGTTGGAGTGAGTGAGGGTTCACTGTCGGAGTGAGTGAGGGACTCACTGTTGGAGTGAGTGAGGGTTCACTGTCGGAGTGAGTGAGGGTTCACTGTTGGAGTGAGTGAGGGTTCACTGTCGGAGTGAGTGAGGGACTCACTGTCGGAGTGAGTGAGGGTTCACTGTCGGAGTGAGTGAGGGTTCACTGTTGGAGTGAGTGAGGGTTCACTGTCGGAGTGAGTGAGGGACTCACTGTCGGAGTGAGTGAGGGTTCACTGTCGGAGTGAGTGAGGGACTCGCTGTCGGAGTGAGTGAGGGTTCACTGTCGGAGTGAGTGAGGGACTCGCTGTCGGAGTGAGTGAGGGTTCACTGTTGGAGTGAGTGAGGGTTCACTTTTGGAGTGTGTGAGGGACTCGCTGTCGGAGTGAGTGAGGGTTCACTGTCGGAGTGAGTGAGGGTTCACTGTCGGAGTGAGTGAGGGTTCACTGTTGGAGTGTGTGAGGGACTCGCTGTCGGAGTGAGTGAGGGTTCACTGTCGGAGTGAGTGAGGGAATCACTGTTGGAGTGAGTGAGGGTTCACTGTTGGAGTGAGTGAGGGACTAATGTTAAAGTGAGTGAGGGTTTACTGTCGGAGTGAGTGAGGGACTCGCTGTCGGAGTGAGTGAGGGTTCACTGTCGGAGTGAGTGAGGGACTCGCTGTCGGAGTGAGTGAGGGTTCACTATCGGAGTGAGTGAGGGTTCACTGTCGGAGTGAGTGAGGGTTCACTGTCGGAGTGAGTGAGGGACTTGCTGTCGGAGTGAGTGAGGGTTCACTGTCGGAGTGAGTGAGGGACTCACTGTCGGAGTGAGTGAGGATTCACTGTCGGAGCGAGTGAGGGTTCACTGTCGGAGTGAGTGAGGGTTCACTGTCGGAGTGAGTGAGGTTTCACTGTCGGAGTGAGTGAGGGTTCACTGTCGGAGTGAGTGAGGGTTCACTGTCGGAGTGAGTGAGGGACTCACTGTCGGAGTGAGTGAGGGTTCACTGTCGGAGTGAGTGAGGGTTCACTGTCGGAGTGAGTGAGGATTCACTGTCGGAGCGAGTGAGGGTTCACTGTCGGAGTGAGTGAGGGTTCACTGTCGGAGTGAGTGAGGGTTCACTGTCGGAGTGAGTGAGGGACTCACTGTCGGAGTGAGTGAGGGTTCACTGTCGGAGCGAGTGAGGGTTCACTGTCGGAGTGAGTGAGGGACCCACTGTCGGAGTGAGTGAGGGTTCACTGTCGGAGTGAGTGAGGGACTCACTGTCGGAGCGAGTGAGGGTTCACTGTCGGAGCGAGTGAGGGTTCACTGTCGGAGTGAGTGAGGGTTCACTGTCGGAGTGAGTGAGGGTTCACTGTCGGAGTGAGTGAGGGACTCGCTGTCGGAGTGAGTGAGGGACTCACTGTCGGAGCGAGTGAGTGTTCACTGTCGGAGTGAGTGAGGGTTCACTGTCGGAGTGAGTGAGGGACTCACTGTCGGAGTGAGTGACGGACTCACTGTCGGAGTGAGTGAGGGACTCACTGTCGGAGTGAGTGAGGGACTCGCTGTCGGAGTGAGTGAGGGACTCACTGTCGGAGTGAGTGAGGGTTCACTGTCGGAGTGAGTGACGGACTCACTGTCGGAGTGAGTGAGGGACTCGCTGTCGGAGTGAGTGAGGGACTCGCTGTCGGAGTGAGTGAGGGACTCACTGTCGGAGTGAGTGACGGACTCACTGTCGGAGTGAGTGAGGGTTCACTATCGGAGCGAGTGAGGGTTCACTGTCGGAGTGAGTGAGGGACTCGCTGTCGGAGTGAGTGAGGGACTCACTGTCGGAGTGAGTGAGGGTTCACTGTCGGAGTGAGTGAGGGTTCACTGTCGGAGTGAGTGAGGGACTCACTGTCGGAGCGAGTGAGTGTTCACTGTCGGAGTGAGTGAGGGACTCGCTGTCGGAGTGAGTGAGGGATTCGCTGTTGGAGTGAGTGAGGGATTCGCTGTTGGAGTGAGTGAGGGTTCACTGTCGGAGTGAGTGAGGGACTCACTGTCGGAGTGAGTGAGGGACTCACTGTCGTAGTGAGTGAGGGTTCACTGTCGGAGTGAGTGAGGGACTCACTGTCGTAGTGAGTGAGGGTTCACTGTCGGAGTGAGTGAGGGTTCACTGTCGGAGTGAGTGAGGGTTCACTGTCGGAGTGAGTGAGGGTTCACTGTCGGAGTGAGTGAGGATTCTCTGTCGGACTGAGTGAGGGACTCGCTGTCGGAGTGAGTGAGGGTTCACTGTCGGAGTGAGTGAGGGACTCACTGTCGGAGTGAGTGAGAGTTCACTGTCGGAGTGAGTGAGGGACTCACTGTCGTAGTGAGTGAGGGTTCACTGTCGGAGTGAGTGAGGGACTCACTGTCGTAGTGAGTGAGGGTTCACTGTCGGAGTGAGTGAGGGACTCACTGTCGGAGTGAGTGAGGGTTCACTGTCGGAGTGAGTGAGGATTCACTGTCGGAGTGAGTGAGGGACTCACTGTCGTAGTGAGTGAGGGTTCACTGTCGGAGTGAGTGAGGGACTCACTGTCGTAGTGAGTGAGGGTTCACTGTCGGAGTGAGTGAGGGTTCACTGTCGGAGTGAGTGAGGGTTCACTGTCGGAGTGAGTGAGGGTTCACTGTCGGAGTGAGTGAGGATTCTCTGTCGGAGTGAGTGAGGGACTCGCTGTCGGAGTGAGTGAGGGACTCACTGTTGGAGTGAGTGAGAGTTCACTGTCGGAGTGAGTGAGGGACTCACTGTTGGAGTGAGTGAGGGTTCACTGTCGGAGTGAGTGAGGGTTCACTGTTGGAGTGAGTGAGGGTTCACTGTCGGAGTGAGTGAGGGACTCACTGTCGGATTGAGTGAGGGTTCACTGTTGGAGTGAGTGAGGGACTCACTGTTGGAGTGAGTGAGGGTTCACTGTCGGAGTGAGTGAGGGTTCACTGTTGGAGTGAGTGAGGGTTCACTGTCGGAGTGAGTGAGGGACTCACTGTTGGAGTGAGTGAGGGTTCACTGTCGGAGTGAGTGAGGGTTCACTGTTGGAGTGAGTGAGGGTTCACTGTCGGAGTGAGTGAGGGACTCACTGTCGGAGTGAGTGAGGGTTCACTGTCGGAGTGAGTGAGGGACTCGCTGTCGGAGTGAGTGAGGGTTCACTGTCGGAGTGAGTGAGGGACTCGCTGTCGGAGTGAGTGAGGGTTCACTGTTGGAGTGAGTGAGGGTTCACTGTCGGAGTGATTGAGGGTTCACGCTCGGAGTGAGTGAGGGTTCACTGTCGGAGTGAGTGAGGGACTCGCTGTCGGAGTGAGTGAGGGTTCACTGTCGGAGTGAGTGAGGGTTCACTATCGGAGTGAGTGAGGGTTCACTGTCGGAGTGAGTGAGGGTTCACTGTCGGAGTGAGTGAGGGACTCGCTGTCGGAGTGAGTGAGGGTTCACTGTCGGAGTGAGTGAGGGTTCACTATCGGAGTGAGTGAGGGTTCACTGTCAGAGTGTGTGAGGGACTCGCTGTCGGAGTGAGTGAGGGTTCACTGTCGGAGTGAGTGAGGGACTCACTGCCGGAGTGAGTGAGGGACTCACTGTCGGAGTGAGTGAGGGTTCACTGTCGGAGTGAGTGAGGGTTCACTGTCGGAGTGAGTGAGGGACTCGCTGTCGGAGTGAGTGAGGGTTCACTGTCGGAGTGAGTGAGGGTTCACTGTCGGAGTGAGTGAGGGTTCACTGTCGGAGTGAGTGAGGGACTCACTGCCGGAGTGAGTGAGGGTTCACTGTCGGAGTGAGTGAGGGACTCACTGCCGGAGTGAGTGAGGGTTCACTGTCGGAGTGAGTGAGGGTTCACTGTCGGAGTTAGTGAGGGTTCACTGTTGGAGTGTGTGAGGGACTCGCTGTCGGAGTGAGTGAGGGTTCACTGTTGGAGTGAGTGAGGGTTCACTGTCGGAGTGAGTGAGGGACTCACTGTCGGAGTGAGTGAGGGTTCACTGTCTGAGTGAGTGAGGGACTCACTGTCGGAGTGAGTGAGTGGTCACTATCGGAGTGAGTGAGGGACTCACTGTCGGAGTGAGTGAGGGACTCGCTGTCGGAGTGAGTGAGGGACTCGCTGTCGGAGTGAGTGAGGGACTCGCTGTCGGAGTGAGTGAGGGTTCACTGTCGGAGTGAGTGAGGGTTCACTGTCGGAGTGAGTGAGGGTTCACTGTCGGAGTGAGTGAGGGACACGCTGTCGGAGTGAGTGAGGGACTCGCTGTCGGAGTTAGTGAGGGACTCACTGTCGGAGTGAGTGAGGGACTCGCTGTCGGAGTGAGTGAGGGTTCACTGTCGGAGTGAGTGAGGGTTCACTGTCGGAGTGAGTGAGGGTTCACTGTCGGAGTGAGTGAGGGACACGCTGTCGGAGTGAGTGAGGGTTCACTGTTGGAGGGAGTGAGGGTTCACTGTCGGAGTGAGTGAGGGACTCACTGTCGGACTGAGTGAGGGTTCACTGTTGGAGGGAGTGAGGGTTCACTGTCGGAGTGAGTGAGGGACTCACTGTCGGAGTGAGTGAGGGTTCACTGTCGGAGTGAGTGAGGGACTCGCTGTTGGAGTGAGTGAGGGTTCACTGTCGGAGTGAGTGAGGGTTCACTGTCGGAGTGAGTGAGGGTTCACTGTCAGAGGGAGTGAGGGTTCACTGTCGGAGTGAGTGAGGGTTCACTGTCGGAGTGAGTGAGGGTTCACTATCGGAGTGAGTGAGGGTTCACTGTTGGAGTGAGTGAGGGACTCGCTGTCGGAGTGAGTGAGGGACTTGCTGTCGGAGGGAGTGAGGCTTCACTGTCGGAGTGAGTGAGGGACTCACTGTCGGAGTGAGTGAGGGTTCACTGTCGGAGTGAATGAGGGTTCACTGTCGGAGTGAGTGAGGGACTCACTGTCGGAGTGAGTGAGGGACTCGCTGTCGTAGTGAGTGAGAGTTCACTGTCGGAGTGAGTGAGGGTTCACTGTCGGAGTGAGTGAGGTTTCACTGTCGGAGTGAGTGAGGGTTCACTGTCGGAGTGAATGAGGGTTCACTGTCGGAGTGAGTGAGGGTTCACTGTCGGAGTGAGTGAGGGACTCACTGTCGGAGTGAGTGAGTGTTCACTGTCGGAGTGAGTGAGGGTTCACTGTCGGAGTGAGTGAGGGTAACCTGTCGGAGTGAGTGAGGGTTCACTGTCGGAGTGAGTGAGGGTTCACTGTCGGAGTGAGTGATGGACTCGCTGTCGGAGTGAGTGAGGGTTCACTGTCGGAGTGAGTGAGGGACTCACTGTTGGAGTGAGTGAGGGACTCACTGTCGGAGTGTGTGAGGGACTCACAGACGGAGTGAGTGAGGATTCACTGTCGGAGTGAGTGAGGGACTCACTGTTGGAGTGAGTGAGGGACTCGCTGTCGGAGTGAATGAGGGCTCACTGTCGGAGTGAGTGAGGGTTCACTGTCGGAGTGAGTGAGGGTTCACTGTTGGAGTGAGTGAGGGTTCACTGTCGGAGTGAGTGAGGGACTCGCTGTCGGAGTGAGTGAGGGTTCACTGTCGGAGTGAGTGAGGGTTCACTGTCGGAGTGAGTGACGGACTCATTGTCGGAGTGAGTGAGGGACTCACTGTCGGAGTGAGTGAGGGTTCACTGTCGGAGTGAGTGAGGGTTCACTGTCGGAGTGATTGAGGGACTCGCAGTCGGAGTGAGTGAGGGTTCACTGTCGGAGTGAGTGAGGGTTCACTGTCGGAGTGAGTGAGGGTTCACTGTCGGAGTGAGTGATGATTCACTGTCGGAGTGAGTGAGGGTTCACTGTCGGAGTGAGTGAGGGACTCGCAGTCGGAGTGAGTGAGGGTTCACTGTCGGAGTGAGTGAGGGTTCACTGTCGGAGTGAGTGAGGGTTCACTGTCGGAGTGAGTGAGGGTTCACTGTCGGAGTGAGTGAGGGTTCACTGTCGGAGTGAGTGAGGGTTCACTGTCGGAGTGAGTGAGGGACTCGCTGTCGGAGTTAGTGAGGGACTCGCTATCGGAGTGAGTGAGGGTTCACTGTCGGAGTGAGTGAGGGACTCACTGTCGGAGTGAGTGAGGGACTCGCTGTCGGAGTGAGTGAGGGTTCACTGTTGGAGGGAGTGAGGGTTCACTGTCGGAGTGAGTGAGGAACTCGCTGTTGGAGTGAGTGAGGGTTCACTGTCCGAGTGAGTGAGGGTTCACTGTCGGAGTGAGTGAGGGTTCACTGTCAGAGTGAGTGAGGGTTCACTGTCGGAGTGAGTGAGGGTTCACTGTCGGAGTGAGTGAGGGACTCGCTGTCGGAGTGAGTGAGGGTTCACTGTCGGAGTGAGTGAGGGTTCACTTTTGGAGTGTGTGAGGGACTCGCTGTCGGAGTGAGTGAGGGTTCACTGTCGGAGTGAGTGAGGGTTCACTGTTGGAGTGTGTGAGGGACTCGCTGTCGGAGTGAGTGAGGGTTCACTGTCGGAGTGAGTGAGGGAATCGCTGTTGGAGTGAGTGAGGGTTCACTGTTGGAGTGAGTGAGGGTTCACTGTCGGAGTGAGTGAGGGACTCGCTGTCGGAGTGAGTGAGGGTTCACTGTCGGAGTGAGTGAGGGACTCGCTGTCGGAGTGAGTGAGGGTTCACTATCGGAGTGAGTGAGGGTTCACTGTCGGAGTGAGTGAGGGTTCACTGTCGGAGTGAGTGAGGGACTTGCTGTCGGAGTGAGTGAGGGTTCACTGTCGGAGTGAGTGAGGGACTCACTGTCGGAGTGAGTGAGGGACACACTGTCGGAGTGAGTGAGGGTTCACTGTCGGAGTGAGTGAGGGTTCACTGTCGGAGTGAGTGAGGATTCACTGTCGGAGCGAGTGAGGGTTCACTGTCGGAGTGAGTGAGGGACTCACTGTCGGAGTGAGTGAGGGTTCACTGTCGGAGTGAGTGAGGGACTCACTGTCGGAGTGAGTGAGGGTTCACTGTCGGAGTGAGTGAGGGTTCACTGTCGGAGTGAGTGAGGGTTCACTGTCGGAGTGAGTGAGGGACCCACTGTCGGAGTGAGTGAGGGTTCACTGTCGGAGTGAGTGAGGGACTCACTGTCGGAGCGAGTGAGGGTTCACTGTCGGAGTGAGTGAGGGACTCACTGTCGGAGTGAGTGAGGGTTCACTGTCGGAGTGAGTGAGGGTTCACTGTCGGAGTGAGTGAGGGACTCACTGTCGGAGCGAGTGAGTGTTCACTGTCGGAGTGAGTGAGGGTTCACTGTCGGAGTGAGTGAGGGTTCACTGTCGGAGTGAGTGAGGGACTCACTGTCGGAGTGAGTGAGGGTTCACTGTCGGAGTGAGTGAGGGTTCACTGTCGGAGTGAGTGAGGGACTCACTGTCGGAGCGAGTGAGTGTTCACTGTCGGAGTGAGTGAGGGACTCACTGTCGGAGTGAGTGAGGGTTCACTGTCGGAGTGAGTGAGGGTTCACTGTCGGAGTGAGTGAGGGACTCACTGTCGGAGCGAGTGAGTGTTCACTGTCGGAGTGAGTGAGGGACTCACTGTCGGAGTGAGTGAGGGACTCACTGTCGGAGTGAGTGACGGACTCACTGTCGGAGTGAGTGAGGGTTCACTGTCGGAGCGAGTGAGGGTTCACTGTCGGAGTGAGTGAGGGACTCGCTGTCGGAGTGAGTGAGGGACTCACTGTCGGAGTGAGTGAGGGTTCACTGTCGGAGTGAGTGAGGGTTCACTGTCGGAGTGAGTGAGGGACTCACTGTCGGAGCGAGTGAGTGTTTACTGTCGGAGCGAGTGAGGGTTCACTGTTGGAGTGAGTGAGGGACTCGCTGTCGGAGTGAGTGAGGGATTCGCTGTTGGAGTGAGTGAGGGTTCACTGTTGGAGTGAGTGAGGGACTCACTGTCGGAGTGAGTGAGGGACTCACTGTCGTAGTGAGTGAGGGTTCACTGTCGGAGTGAGTGAGGGACTCACTGTCGGAGTGAGTGAGGGTTCACTGTCGGAGTGAGTGAGGGTTCACTGTCGGAGTGAGTGAGGGTTCACTGTCGGAGTGAGTGAGGGTTCACTGTCGGAGTGAGTGAGGATTCTCTGTCGGAGTGAGTGAGGGACTCGCTGTCGGAGTGAGTGAGGGTTCACTGTCGGAGTGAGTGAGGGACTCACTGTTGGAGTGAGTGAGAGTTCACTGTCGGAGTGAGTGAGGGACTCACTGTTGGAGTGAGTGAGGGTTCACTGTCGGAGTGAGTGAGGGTTCACTGTTGGAGTGAGTGAGGGTTCAATGTCGGAGTGAGTGAGGGACTCACTGTCGGAGTGAGTGAGGTTTCACTGTTGGAGTGAGTGAGGGTTCACTGTCGGAGTGAGTGAGGGACTCGCTGTCGGAGTGAGTGAGGGTTCACTGTCGGAGTGAGTGAGGGACTCGCTGTCGGAGTGAGTGAGGGTTCACTGTTGGAGTAAGTGAGGGTTCACTGTCGGAGTGATTGAGGGTTCACGCTCGGAGTGAGTGAGGGTTCACTGTCGGAGTGAGTGAGGGACTCGCTGTCGGAGTGAGTGAGGGTTCACTGTCGGAGTGAGTGAGGGTTCACTATCGGAGTGAGTGAGGGTTCACTGTCGGAGTGAGTGAGGGTTCACTGTCGGAGTGAGTGAGGGACTCGCTGTCGGAGTGAGTGAGGGTTCACTGTCGGAGTGAGTGAGGGTTCACTATCGGAGTGAGTGAGGGTTCACTGTCAGAGTGTGTGAGGGACTCGCTGTCGGAGTGAGTGAGGGTTCACTGTCGGAGTGAGTGAGGGACTCACTGCCGGAGTGAGTGAGGGTTCACTGTCGGAGTGAGTGAGGGTTCACTGTCGGAGTGAGTGAGGGACTCACTGCCGGAGTGAGTGAGGGTTCACTGTCGGAGTGAGTGAGGGACTCACTGCCGGAGTGAGTGAGGGTTCACTGTCGGAGTTAGTGAGGGTTCACTGTTGGAGTGTGTGAGGGACTCGCTGTCGGAGTGAGTGAGGGACTCGCTGTCGGAGTGAGTGAGGGTTCACTGTTGGAGTGAGTGAGGGTTCACTGTCGGAGTGAGTGAGAGACTCACTGTCGGAGTGAGTGAGGGTTCACTGTCTGAGTGAGTGAGGGACTCACTGTCGGAGTGAGTGAGTGGTCACTATCGGAGTGAGTGAGGGACTCACTGTCGGAGTGAGTGAGGGACTCGCTGTCGGAGTGAGTGAGGGACTCACTGTCGGAGTGAGTGAGGGACTCGCTGTCGGAGTGAGTGAGGGTTCACTGTCGGAGTGAGTGAGGGTTCACTGTCGGAGTGAGTGAGGGTTCACTGTCGGAGTGAGTGAGGGACACGCTGTCGGAGTGAGTGAGGGACTCGCTGTCGGAGTTAGTGAGGGACTCACTGTCGGAGTGAGTGAGGGACTCGCTGTCGGAGTGAGTGTGGGTTCACTGTCGGAGTGAGTGAGGGTTCACTGTCGGAGTGAGTGAGGGTTCACTGTCAGAGTGAGTGAGGGACACGCTGTCGGAGTGAGTGAGGGTTCACTGTTGGAGGGAGTGAGGGTTCACTGTCGGAGTGAGTGAGGGACTCACTGTCGGACTGAGTGAGGGTTCACTGTTGGAGGGAGTGAGGGTTCACTGTCGGAGTGAGTGAGGGACTCACTGTCGGAGTGAGTGAGGGTTCACTGTCGGAGTGAGTGAGGGACTCGCTGTTGGAGTGAGTGAGGGTTCACTGTCGGAGTGAGTGAGGGTTCACTGTCGGAGTGAGTGAGGGTTCACTTTCAGAGGGAGTGAGGGTTCACTGTCGGAGTGAGTGAGGGTTCACTGTCGGAGTGAGTGAGGGTTCACTGTCGGAGTTAGTGAGGGTTCACTATCGGAGTGAGTGAGGTTTCACTGTTGGAGTGAGTGAGGGACTCGCTGTCGGAGTGAGTGAGGGACTTGCTGTCGGAGGGAGTGAGGCTTCACTGTCGGAGTGAGTGAGGGACTCACTGTCGGAGTGAGTGAGGGTTCACTGTCGGAGTGAGTGAGGGACTCACTGTCGGAGTGAGTGAGGGTTCACTGTCGGAGTGAGTGAGGATTCACTGTCGGAGTGAGTGAGGGTTCACTGTCGGAGTGAGTGAGGGTTCACTGTCGGAGTGAGTGAGGGTTCACTGTCGGAGTGAGTGAGGGACTCACTGTCGGAGTGAGAGAGGGTTCACTGTCGGAGTGTGTGAGGGTTCACTGTCGGAGTGAGTGAGGGTTGACTGTCGGAGTGAGTGAGGATTCACTGTCGGAGTGTGTGAGGGTTCACTGTCGGAGTGAGTGAGGGTTCACTGTCGGAGTGAGTGAGGGTTCACTGTTGGAGTGTGTGAGGGTTCACTGTCGGAGTGAGTGAGGGTTCACTGTCGGAGTGAGTGAGGGACTCACTCTCGGAGTGAGTGAGGGTTCACTATCGGAGTGTGTGAGGGTTCACTGTCGGAGTGAGTGAGGGTTCACTGTTGGAGTGTGTGAGGGTTCACTGTCGGAGTGAGTGAGGGTTCACTGTCGGAGTGAGTGAGGGTTCACTGTCGGAGTGAGTGAGGGACTCGCTGTCGGAGTGAGTGAGGGACTCACTGTCGGAGTGAGTGAGGGACTCAATGTCGGAGTGAGTGAGGGACTCGCTGTCGGAGTGAGTGAGGGTTCACTGTCGGAGTGAGTGAGGGTTCACTGTTGGAGGAAGTGAGGGTTCACTGTCGGAGTGAGTGAGCGTTCACTGTCGGAGTGAGTGAGGGTTCACTGTCGGAGTTAGTGAGGGACTCACTGTCGGAGTGAGTGAGGGACTCGCTGTCGGAGTGAGTGAGGGTTCACTGTCGGAGTGAGTGAGGGACTCGCTGTCGGAGTGAGTGAGGGTTCACTGTCGGAGTGAGTGAGGGTTCACTGTCGGAGTGAGTGAGGGACTCGCTGTCGGAGTGAGTGAGGGTTCACTGTCGGAGTGAGTGAGGGTTCACTGTCGGAGTGAGTGAGGGACTCACTGTCGGAGTGAGTGAGGGTTCACTGTCGGAGTGAGTGAGGGACTCGCTGTCGGAGTGAGTGAGGGACTCACTGTCGGAGTGAGTGAGGGTTCACTGTTGGAGTGAGTCAGGGACTCGCTGTCGGAGTGAGTGAGGGACTCACTGTCGGAGTGAGTGAGGGTTCACTGTTGGAGTGTGTGAGGGACTCGCTGTCGGAGTGAGTGAGGGACTCGCTGTCGGAGTGAGTGAGGGTTCACTGTTGGAGTGTGTGAGGGACTCGCTGTCGGAGTGAGTGAGGGGTCACTGTTGGAGTGTGTGAGGGACTCGCTGTCGGAGTGAGTGAGGGTTCACTGTTGGAGTGTGTGAGGGACTCGCTGTCGGAGTGAGTGAGCGACTCGCTGTCGGAGTGAGTGAGGGTTCACTGTCGGAGTGAGTGAGGGTTCACTGTCGGAGTGAGTGAGGGACTCGCTGTCGGAGTGAGTGAGGGTTCACTGTCGGAGTGAGTGAGGGTTCACTGTCGGAGTGAGTGAGAGTTCACTGTCGGAGTGAGTGGGGGACTCACTGTCGGAGTGAGTGACGGACTCACTGTCGGAGTGAGTGAGGGTTCACTGTCGGAGTGAGTGAGGGTTCACTGTCGGAGTGAGTGAGGGACTCGCTGTTGGAGTGAGTGAGGGACTCCCTGTCGGAGTGAGTGAGGGTTCACTGTCGGAGTGAGTGAGGATTCACTGTCGGAGTGAGTGAGGGTTCACTGTTGGAGTGAGTGAGGGTTCACTGTCGGAGTGAGTGAGGGTTCACTGTCGGAGTGAGTGAGGGATTCGCTGTTGGAGTGAGTGAGGGTTCACTGTCGGAGTGAGTGAGGGACTCGCTGTCGGAGTGAGTGAGGGATTCGCTGTTGGAGTGAGTGAGGGTTCACTGTCGGAGTGAGTGAGGGACTCACTGTCGGAGTGAGTGAGGGACTCGCTGTCGTAGTGAGTGAGAGTTCACTGTCGGAGTGAGTGAGGGTTCACTGTCGGAGTGAGTGAGGGTTCACTGTCGGAGTGAGTGAGGGACTCGCTGTCGGAGTGAGTGAGGATTCACTGTCGGAGTGAGTGAGGGTTCACTGTCGGAGTGAGTGAGGGTTCACTGTCGGAGTGAGTGAGGGACTCGCTGTCGGAGTGAGTGAGGGTTCACTGTCGGAGTGAGTGAGGGACTCGCTGTCGGAGTGAGTGAGGGTTCACTGTCGGAGTGAGTGAGTGTTCACTGTTGGAGTGTGTGAGGGACTCGCTGTCGGAGTGAGTGAGGGTTCACTGTCGGAGTGAGTGAGGGACTCACTCTCGGTGTGAGTGAGGGATTCGCTGTCGGAGTGAGTGAGGGGTCACTGTCGGAGTGAGTGAGGGTTCACTTTTGGAGTGAGTGAGGGTTCACTTTTGGAGTGAGTGAGGGTTCACTGTCAGAGTGAGTGAGGGTTCACTGTCGGAGTGAGTGAGGGTTCACTGTCGGAGTGAGTGAGGATTCACTGTCGGAGTGAGTGAGGGACTCACTGTCGGAGTGAGTGAGGGTTCACTGTCGGAGTGAGTGAGGGACTCACTGTCGGAGTGAGTGAGGGACTCACTGTTGGAGTGAGTGAGGGGTCACTGTTTGAGTGAGTGAGGGTTCACTGTCGGAGTGAGTGAGGGACTCACTGTCGGAGTGAGTGAGGGACTCACTGTCGGAGTGAGTGAGGGACTCACTGTCGGAGTGAGTGAGGGTTCACTGTCGGAGTGAGTGAGGGTTCACTGTCGGAGTGAGTGAGGGACTCACTGTCGGAGTGAGTGAGGGTTCACTGTCGGAGTGAGTGAGGGTTCACTGTCGGAGTGAGTGAGGTTTCACTGTCGGAGTGAGTGAGGGACTCACTGTCGGAGTGAGTGAGGTTTCACTGTCGGAGTGAGTGAGGGTTCACTGTCGGAGTGAGTGAGGGTTCACTGTCGGAGTGAGTGAGGGTTCACTGTCGGAGTGAGTGAGGGTTCACTGTCGGAGTGAGTGAGGGTTCACTTTCGGAGTGAGTGAGGGTTCACTGTCAGAGTGTGTGAGGGACTCACAGACGGAGTGAGTGAGGGTTCACTGTCGGAGTGAGTGAGGGACTCACTGTTGGAGTGAGTGAGGGTTCACTGTCGGAGTGAGTGAGGGTTCACTGTCGGAGTGAGTGAGGGACTCGCTGTCGGAGTGAGTGAGGGTTCACTGTCGGAGTGAGTGAGGGTTCACTGTCGGAGTGAGTGAGGGACTCGCTGTCGGAGTGAATGAGGGTTCACTGTTGGAGTGAGTGAGGGTTCACTGTCGGAGTGAGTGAGGGTTCACTTTCGGAGTGAGTGAGGGTTCACTGTCAGAGTGTGTGAGGGACTCACAGACGGAGTGAGTGAGGGTTCACTGTCGGAGTGAGTGAGGGACTCACTGTTGGAGTGAGTGAGGGTTCACTGTCGGAGTGAGTGAGGGACTCACTGTTGGAGTGAGTGAGGGTTCACTGTCGGAGTGAGTGAGGGACTCACTGTTGGAGTGAGTGAGGGTTCACTGTCGGAGTGAGTGAGGGTTCACTGTCGGAGTGAGTGAGGGACTCGCTGTCGGAGTGAGTGAGGGTTCACTGTCGGAGTGAGTGAGGGTTCACTGTCGGAGTGAGTGAGGGACTCGCTGTCGGAGTGAATGAGGGTTCACTGTTGGAGTGAGTGAGGGTTCACTGTTGGAGTGAGTGAGGGTTCACTGTCGGAGTGAGTGAGAGTTCACTGTCGGAGTGAGTGAGGGACTCGCTGTCGGAGTGAGTGAGGGACTCACTGTCGGAGTGAGTGAGGGTTCACTGTTGGAGTGAGTGAGGGACTCGCTGTCGGAGTGAGTGAGGGTTCACTGTCGGAGTGAGTGAGGGACTCACTGTCGGAGTGAGTGAGGGTTCACTGTTGGAGTGTGTGAGGGACTCGCTGTCGGAGTGAGTGAGGGACTCACTGTCGGAGTGAGTGAGGGTTCACTGTCGGAGTGAGTGAGGGATTCGCTGTCGGAGTGAGTGAGGGGTCACTTTTGGAGCGAGTGAGGGTTCACTTTTGGAGTGAGTGAGGGTTCACTGTCGGAGTGAGTGAGGGTTCACTGTCGGAGTGAGTGAGGATTCACTGTCGGAGTGAGTGAGGGTTCACTGTCGGAGTGAGTGAGGGTTCACTGTCGGAGTGAGTGAGGGTTCACTGTCGGAGTGAGTGAGGGACTCACTGTCGGAGTGAGTGACGGACTCACTGTCGGAGTGAGTGAGGGTTCACTGTCGGAGTGAGTGAGGATTCACTGTCGGAGTGAGTGAGGGTTCACTGTCGGAGTGAGTGACGGACTCACTGTCGGAGTGAGTGAGGGACTCACTGTCGGAGTGAGTGAGGGACTCACTGTCGGAGTGAGTGACGGACTCACTGTCGGAGTGAGTGAGGGACTCACTGTCGGAGTGAGTGACGGACTCACTGTCGGAGTGAGTGAGGGTTCACTGTCGGAGTGAGTGAGGGACTCACTGTCGGAGTGAGTGAGGGTTCACTGTCGGAGTGAGTGAGGATTCACTGTCGGAGTGAGTGAGGGTTCACTGTCGGAGTGAGTGAGGGACTCGCTGTCGTAGTGAGTGAGAGTTCACTGTCTGAGTGAGTGAGGGTTCACTGTCGGAGTGAGTGAGGGTTCACTGTTGGAGTGAGTAAGGGACTCGCTGTCGGAGTGAGTGAGGGATTCGCTGTTGGAGTGAATGAGGGTTCACTGTCGGAGTGAGTGAGGGACTCACTGTCGGAGTGAGTGAGGGACTCGCTGTCGTAGTGAGTGAGAGTTCACTGTCTGAGTGAGTGAGGGTTCACTGTCGGAGTGAGTGAGGGTTCACTGTCGGAGTGAGTGAGGGACTCACTGTCGGAGTGAGTGAGGGACTCACTGTCGGAGTGAGTGAGTGTTCACTGTCGGAGTGAGTGAGGGTTCACTGTCGGAGTGAGTGAGGGTTCACTGTCGGAGTGAGTGAGGGTTCACTGTCGGAGTGAGTGAGGGTAACCTGTCGGAGTGAGTGAGGGTTCACTGTCGGAGTGAGTGAGGGTTCACTGTCGGAGTGAGTGAGGGACTCGCTGTCGGAGTGAGTGAGGGTTCACTGTCGGAGTGAGTGAGGGTTCACTGTCGGAGTGAGTGAGGGACTCGCTGTCGGAGTGAGTGAGGGTTCACTGTCGGAGTGAGTGAGGGTTCACTGTCGGAGTGAGTGAGGGACTCACTGTTGGAGTGAGTGAGGGACTCACTGTCGGAGTGTGTGAGGGACTCACAGACGGAGTGAGTGAGGATTCACTGTCGGAGTGAGTGAGGGACTCACTGTTGGAGTGAGTGAGGGACTCGCTGTCGGAGTGAATGAGGGTTCACTGTCGGAGTGAGTGAGGGTTCACTGTCGGAGTGAGTGAGGGTTCACTGTTGGAGTGAGTGAGGGTTCACTGTCGGAGTGAGTGAGGGACTCACTGTCGGAGTGAGTGAGGGACTCACTGTCGGAGTGAGTGAGGGACTCACTGTCGGAGTGAGTGACGGACTCACTGTCGGAGTGAGTGACGGACTCACTGTCGGAGTGAGTGAGGGACTCACTGTCGGAGTGAGTGAGGGACTCACTGTCGGAGTGAGTGACGGACTCACTGTCGGAGTGAGTGAGGGACTCACTGTCGGAGTGAGTGAGGGTTCACTGTCGGAGTGAGTGAGGGTTCACTGTCGTAGTGAGTGAGGGACTCGCTGTCGGAGTGAGTGAGGGACTCACTGTCGGAGTGAGTGACGGACTCACTGTCGGAGTGAGTGAGGGACTCACTGTCGGAGTTAGTGAGGGACTCGCTATCGGAGTGAGTGAGGGTTCACTGTCGGAGTGAGTGAGGGACTCACTGTCGGAGTGAGTGAGGGACTCGCTGTCGGAGTGAGTGAGGGACTCGCTATCGGAGTGAGTGAGGGTTCACTGTCGGAGTGAGTGAGGGACTCACTGTCGGAGTGAGTGAGGGACTCGCTGTCGGAGTGAGTGAGGGTTCACTGTTGGAGGGAGTGAGGGTTCACTGTCGGAGTGAGTGAGGAACTCGCTGTTGGAGTGAGTGAGGGTTCACTGTTGGAGGGAGTGAGGATTCACTGTCGGATTGAGTGAGGGTTCACTGTCGGAGTGAGTGAGGGTTCACTGTCCGAGTGAGTGAGGGTTCACTGTCGGAGTGAGTGAGGGTTCACTGTCAGAGTGAGTGAGGGTTCACTGTCGGAGTGAGTGAGGGTTCACTGTCGGAGTGAGTGAGGGACTCACTGTCGGAGTGAGTGAGGGTTCACTGTCGGAGTGAGTGAGGGTTCACTGTCGGAGTGAGTGAGGGTTCACTTTTGGAGTGTGTGAGGGACTCGCTGTCGGAGTGAGTGAGGGTTCACTGTCGGAGTGAGTGAGGGTTCACTGTCGGAGTGAGTGAGGGTTCACTGTTGGAGTGTGTGAGGGACTCGCTGTCGGAGTGAGTGAGGGTTCACTGTCGGAGTGAGTGAGGGACTCGCTGTTGGAGTGAGTGAGGGTTCACTGTCGGAGTGAGTGAGGGACTCGCTGTCGGAGTGAGTGAGGGTTCACTCTCGGAGTGAGTGAGGGTTCACTGTCGGAGTGAGTGAGGGTTCACTGTTGGAGTGTCTGAGGGACTCGCTGTCGGAGTGAGTGAGGGTTCACTGTCGGAGTGAGTGAGGGTTCACTGTCGGAGTGAGTGAGGATTCACTGTTGGAGTGTCTGAGGGACTCGCTGTCGGAGTGAGTGAGGGACTCACTGTCGGAGTGAGTGAGGGTTCACTGTCGGAGTGAGTGAGGGACTTGCTGTCGGAGTGAGTGAGGGTTCACTGTCGGAGTGAGTGAGGGACTCGCTGTCGGAGTGAGTGAGGGTTCACTATCGGAGTGAGTGAGGGTTCACTGTCGGAGTGAGTGAGGGTTCACTGTTGGAGTGTCTGAGGGACTCGCTGTCGGAGTGAGTGAGGGTTCACTGTCGGAGTGAGTGAGGGTTCACTGTCGGAGTGAGTGAGGGACTTGCTGTCGGAGTGAGTGAGGGTTCACTGTCGGAGTGAGTGAGGGACTCACTGTCGGAGTGAGTGAGGGACTCACTGTCGGAGTGAGTGAGGGTTCACTGTCGGAGTGAGTGAGGGGTCACTGTCGGAGTGAGTGAGGATTCACTGTCGGAGTGAGTGAGGGTTCACTGTCGGAGTGAGTGAGGGACTCACTGTCGGAGTGAGTGAGGGACTCACTGTCGGAGTGAGTGAGGGTTCACTGTCGGAGTGAGTGAGGGGTCACTGTCGGAGTGAGTGAGGATTCACTGTCGGAGTGTGTGAGGGTTCACTGTCGGAGTGTGTGAGGGTTCACTGTCGGAGTGAGTGAGGGTTCACTGTCGGAGTGAGTGATGAATCACTGTCGGAGTGAGTGAGGGTTCACTGTCGGAGTGAGTGACGGACTCACTGTCGGAGTGAGTGACGGACTCACTGTCGGAGTGAGTGAGGGACTCGCTGTCGGAGTGAGTGAGGGACTCACTGTCGGAGTGAGTGAGGGACTCGCTGTCGGAGTGAGTGAGGGACTCGCTGTCGGATTGAGTGAGGGACTCACTGTCGGAGTGAGTGACGGACTCACTGTCGGAGTGAGTGACGGACTCGCTGTCGGAGTGAGTGAGGGACTCGCTGTCGGAGTGAGTGAGGGACTCACTGTCGGAGTGAGTGACGGACTCACTGTCGGAGTGAGTGAGGGTTCACTGTCGGAGCGAGTGAGGGTTCACTGTCGGAGTGAGTGAGGGACTCGCTGTCGGAGTGAGTGAGGGACTCACTGTCGGAGTGAGTGAGGGTTCACTGTCGGAGTGAGTGAGGGTTCACTGTCGGAGTGAGTGAGGGACTCACTGTCGGAGCGAGTGAGTGTTCACTGTCGGAGTGAGTGAGGGTTCACTGTCGGAGTTAGTGAGGGACTCACTGTCGGAGTGAGTGAGGGACTCGCTGTCGGAGTGAGTGAGGGTTCACTGTCGGAGTGAGTGAGGGACTCGCTGTCGGAGTGAGTGAGGGTTCACTGTCGGAGTGAGTGAGGGTTCACTGTCGGAGTGAGTGAGGGACTCGCTGTCGGAGTGAGTGAGGGTTCACTGTCGGAGTGAGTGAGGGTTCACTGTCGGAGTGAGTGAGGGACTCACTGTCGGAGTGAGTGAGGGTTCACTGTCGGAGTGAGTGAGGGACTCGCTGTCGGAGTGAGTGAGGGACTCACTGTCGGAGTGAGTGAGGGTTCACTGTTGGAGTGAGTCAGGGACTCGCTGTCGGAGTGAGTGAGGGACTCACTGTCGGAGTGAGTGAGGGTTCACTGTTGGAGTGTGTGAGGGACTCGCTGTCGGAGTGAGTGAGGGACTCGCTGTCGGAGTGAGTGAGGGTTCACTGTTGGAGTGTGTGAGGGACTCGCTGTCGGAGTGAGTGAGGGGTCACTGTTGGAGTGTGTGAGGGACTCGCTGTCGGAGTGAGTGAGGGTTCACTGTTGGAGTGTGTGAGGGACTCGCTGTCGGAGTGAGTGAGCGACTCGCTGTCGGAGTGAGTGAGGGTTCACTGTCGGAGTGAGTGAGGGTTCACTGTCGGAGTGAGTGAGGGACTCGCTGTCGGAGTGAGTGAGGGTTCACTGTCGGAGTGAGTGAGGGTTCACTGTCGGAGTGAGTGAGAGTTCACTGTCGGAGTGAGTGGGGGACTCACTGTCGGAGTGAGTGACGGACTCACTGTCGGAGTGAGTGAGGGTTCACTGTCGGAGTGAGTGAGGGTTCACTGTCGGAGTGAGTGAGGGACTCGCTGTTGGAGTGAGTGAGGGACTCCCTGTCGGAGTGAGTGAGGGTTCACTGTCGGAGTGAGTGAGGATTCACTGTCGGAGTGAGTGAGGGTTCACTGTTGGAGTGAGTGAGGGTTCACTGTCGGAGTGAGTGAGGGTTCACTGTCGGAGTGAGTGAGGGATTCGCTGTTGGAGTGAGTGAGGGTTCACTGTCGGAGTGAGTGAGGGACTCGCTGTCGGAGTGAGTGAGGGATTCGCTGTTGGAGTGAGTGAGGGTTCACTGTCGGAGTGAGTGAGGGACTCACTGTCGGAGTGAGTGAGGGACTCGCTGTCGTAGTGAGTGAGAGTTCACTGTTGGAGTGAGTGAGGGACTCGCTGTCGGAGTGAGTGAGGATTCACTGTCGGAGTGAGTGAGGGTTCACTGTCGGAGTGAGTGAGGGTTCACTGTCGGAGTGAGTGAGGGACTCGCTGTCGGAGTGAGTGAGGGTTCACTGTCGGAGTGAGTGAGGGACTCGCTGTCGGAGTGAGTGAGGGTTCACTGTCGGAGTGAGTGAGTGTTCACTGTTGGAGTGTGTGAGGGACTCGCTGTCGGAGTGAGTGAGGGTTCACTGTCGGAGTGAGTGAGGGACTCACTCTCGGTGTGAGTGAGGGATTCGCTGTCGGAGTGAGTGAGGGGTCACTGTCGGAGTGAGTGAGGGTTCACTTTTGGAGTGAGTGAGGGTTCACTTTTGGAGTGAGTGAGGGTTCACTGTCAGAGTGAGTGAGGGTTCACTGTCGGAGTGAGTGAGGGTTCACTGTCGGAGTGAGTGAGGATTCACTGTCGGAGTGAGTGAGGGACTCACTGTCGGAGTGAGTGAGGGTTCACTGTCGGAGTGAGTGAGGGACTCACTGTCGGAGTGAGTGAGGGACTCACTGTTGGAGTGAGTGAGGGGTCACTGTTTGAGTGAGTGAGGGTTCACTGTCGGAGTGAGTGAGGGACTCACTGTCGGAGTGAGTGAGGGACTCACTGTCGGAGTGAGTGAGGGACTCACTGTCGGAGTGAGTGAGGGTTCACTGTCGGAGTGAGTGAGGGTTCACTGTCGGAGTGAGTGAGGGACTCACTGTCGGAGTGAGTGAGGGTTCACTGTCGGAGTGAGTGAGGGTTCACTGTCGGAGTGAGTGAGGTTTCACTGTCGGAGTGAGTGAGGGACTCACTGTCGGAGTGAGTGAGGTTTCACTGTCGGAGTGAGTGAGGGTTCACTGTCGGAGTGAGTGAGGGTTCACTGTCGGAGTGAGTGAGGGTTCACTGTCGGAGTGAGTGAGGGTTCACTGTCGGAGTGAGTGAGGGTTCACTTTCGGAGTGAGTGAGGGTTCACTGTCAGAGTGTGTGAGGGACTCACAGACGGAGTGAGTGAGGGTTCACTGTCGGAGTGAGTGAGGGACTCACTGTTGGAGTGAGTGAGGGTTCACTGTCGGAGTGAGTGAGGGTTCACTGTCGGAGTGAGTGAGGGACTCGCTGTCGGAGTGAGTGAGGGTTCACTGTCGGAGTGAGTGAGGGTTCACTGTCGGAGTGAGTGAGGGACTCGCTGTCGGAGTGAATGAGGGTTCACTGTTGGAGTGAGTGAGGGTTCACTGTCGGAGTGAGTGAGGGTTCACTTTCGGAGTGAGTGAGGGTTCACTGTCAGAGTGTGTGAGGGACTCACAGACGGAGTGAGTGAGGGTTCACTGTCGGAGTGAGTGAGGGACTCACTGTTGGAGTGAGTGAGGGTTCACTGTCGGAGTGAGTGAGGGTTCACTGTCGGAGTGAGTGAGGGACTCGCTGTCGGAGTGAGTGAGGGTTCACTGTCGGAGTGAGTGAGGGTTCACTGTCGGAGTGAGTGAGGGACTCGCTGTCGGAGTGAATGAGGGTTCACTGTTGGAGTGAGTGAGGGTTCACTGTTGGAGTGAGTGAGGGTTCACTGTCGGAGTGAGTGAGAGTTCACTGTCGGAGTGAGTGAGGGACTCGCTGTCGGAGTGAGTGAGGGACTCACTGTCGGAGTGAGTGAGGGTTCACTGTTGGAGTGAGTGAGGGACTCGCTGTCGGAGTGAGTGAGGGTTCACTGTCGGAGTGAGTGAGGGACTCACTGTCGGAGTGAGTGAGGGTTCACTGTTGGAGTGTGTGAGGGACTCGCTGTCGGAGTGAGTGAGGGACTCACTGTCGGAGTGAGTGAGGGTTCACTGTCGGAGTGAGTGAGGGATTCGCTGTCGGAGTGAGTGAGGGGTCACTTTTGGAGCGAGTGAGGGTTCACTTTTGGAGTGAGTGAGGGTTCACTGTCGGAGTGAGTGAGGGTTCACTGTCGGAGTGAGTGAGGATTCACTGTCGGAGTGAGTGAGGGTTCACTGTCGGAGTGAGTGAGGGTTCACTGTCGGAGTGAGTGAGGGTTCACTGTCGGAGTGAGTGAGGGACTCACTGTCGGAGTGAGTGACGGACTCACTGTCGGAGTGAGTGAGGGTTCACTGTCGGAGTGAGTGAGGATTCACTGTCGGAGTGAGTGAGGGTTCACTGTCGGAGTGAGTGACGGACTCACTGTCGGAGTGAGTGAGGGACTCACTGTCGGAGTGAGTGACGGACTCACTGTCGGAGTGAGTGAGGGACTCACTGTCGGAGTGAGTGACGGACTCACTGTCGGAGTGAGTGAGGGTTCACTGTCGGAGTGAGTGAGGGACTCACTGTCGGAGTGAGTGAGGGTTCACTGTCGGAGTGAGTGAGGGACTCACTGTCGGAGTGAGTGAGGGTTCACTGTCGGAGTGAGTGAGGATTCACTGTCGGAGTGAGTGAGGGTTCACTGTCGGAGTGAGTGAGGGTTCACTGTTGGAGTGAGTAAGGGACTCGCTGTCGGAGTGAGTGAGGGATTCGCTGTTGGAGTGAATGAGGGTTCACTGTCGGAGTGAGTGAGGGACTCACTGTCGGAGTGAGTGAGGGACTCGCTGTCGTAGTGAGTGAGAGTTCACTGTCTGAGTGAGTGAGGGTTCACTGTCGGAGTGAGTGAGGGTTCACTGTCGGAGTGAGTGAGGGACTCACTGTCGGAGTGAGTGAGGGACTCACTGTCGGAGTGAGTGAGTGTTCACTGTCGGAGTGAGTGAGGGTTCACTGTCGGAGTGAGTGAGGGTTCACTGTCGGAGTGAGTGAGGGTTCACTGTCGGAGTGAGTGAGGGTAACCTGTCGGAGTGAGTGAGGGTTCACTGTCGGAGTGAGTGAGGGTTCACTGTCGGAGTGAGTGAGGGACTCGCTGTCGGAGTGAGTGAGGGTTCACTGTCGGAGTGAGTGAGGGTTCACTGTCGGAGTGAGTGAGGGACTCGCTGTCGGAGTGAGTGAGGGTTCACTGTCGGAGTGAGTGAGGGTTCACTGTCGGAGTGAGTGAGGGACTCACTGTTGGAGTGAGTGAGGGACTCACTGTCGGAGTGTGTGAGGGACTCACAGACGGAGTGAGTGAGGATTCACTGTCGGAGTGAGTGAGGGACTCACTGTTGGAGTGAGTGAGGGACTCGCTGTCGGAGTGAATGAGGGTTCACTGTCGGAGTGAGTGAGGGTTCACTGTCGGAGTGAGTGAGGGTTCACTGTTGGAGTGAGTGAGGGTTCACTGTCGGAGTGAGTGAGGGACTCACTGTCGGAGTGAGTGAGGGACTCACTGTCGGAGTGAGTGAGGGACTCACTGTCGGAGTGAGTGACGGACTCACTGTCGGAGTGAGTGACGGACTCACTGTCGGAGTGAGTGAGGGACTCACTGTCGGAGTGAGTGAGGGACTCACTGTCGGAGTGAGTGACGGACTCACTGTCGGAGTGAGTGAGGGACTCACTGTCGGAGTGAGTGAGGGTTCACTGTCGGAGTGAGTGAGGGTTCACTGTCGTAGTGAGTGAGGGACTCGCTGTCGGAGTGAGTGAGGGACTCACTGTCGGAGTGAGTGACGGACTCACTGTCGGAGTGAGTGAGGGACTCACTGTCGGAGTTAGTGAGGGACTCGCTATCGGAGTGAGTGAGGGTTCACTGTCGGAGTGAGTGAGGGACTCACAGTCGGAGTGAGTGAGGGACTCGCTGTCGGAGTGAGTGAGGGACTCGCTATCGGAGTGAGTGAGGGTTCACTGTCGGAGTGAGTGAGGGACTCACTGTCGGAGTGAGTGAGGGACTCGCTGTCGGAGTGAGTGAGGGTTCACTGTTGGAGGGAGTGAGGGTTCACTGTCGGAGTGAGTGAGGAACTCGCTGTTGGAGTGAGTGAGGGTTCACTGTTGGAGGGAGTGAGGATTCACTGTCGGATTGAGTGAGGGTTCACTGTCGGAGTGAGTGAGGGTTCACTGTCCGAGTGAGTGAGGGTTCACTGTCGGAGTGAGTGAGGGTTCACTGTCAGAGTGAGTGAGGGTTCACTGTCGGAGTGAGTGAGGGTTCACTGTCGGAGTGAGTGAGGGACTCACTGTCGGAGTGAGTGAGGGTTCACTGTCGGAGTGAGTGAGGGTTCACTGTCGGAGTGAGTGAGGGTTCACTTTTGGAGTGTGTGAGGGACTCGCTGTCGGAGTGAGTGAGGGTTCACTGTCGGAGTGAGTGAGGGTTCACTGTCGGAGTGAGTGAGGGTTCACTGTTGGAGTGTGTGAGGGACTCGCTGTCGGAGTGAGTGAGGGTTCACTGTCGGAGTGAGTGAGGGACTCGCTGTTGGAGTGAGTGAGGGTTCACTGTCGGAGTGAGTGAGGGACTCGCTGTCGGAGTGAGTGAGGGTTCACTCTCGGAGTGAGTGAGGGTTCACTGTCGGAGTGAGTGAGGGTTCACTGTTGGAGTGTCTGAGGGACTCGCTGTCGGAGTGAGTGAGGGTTCACTGTCGGAGTGAGTGAGGGTTCACTGTCGGAGTGAGTGAGGATTCACTGTTGGAGTGTCTGAGGGACTCGCTGTCGGAGTGAGTGAGGGACTCACTGTCGGAGTGAGTGAGGGTTCACTGTCGGAGTGAGTGAGGGACTTGCTGTCGGAGTGAGTGAGGGTTCACTGTCGGAGTGAGTGAGGGACTCGCTGTCGGAGTGAGTGAGGGTTCACTATCGGAGTGAGTGAGGGTTCACTGTCGGAGTGAGTGAGGGTTCACTGTTGGAGTGTCTGAGGGACTCGCTGTCGGAGTGAGTGAGGGTTCACTGTCGGAGTGAGTGAGGGTTCACTGTCGGAGTGAGTGAGGGACTTGCTGTCGGAGTGAGTGAGGGTTCACTGTCGGAGTGAGTGAGGGACTCACTGTCGGAGTGAGTGAGGGACTCACTGTCGGAGTGAGTGAGGGTTCACTGTCGGAGTGAGTGAGGGGTCACTGTCGGAGTGAGTGAGGATTCACTGTCGGAGTGAGTGAGGGTTCACTGTCGGAGTGAGTGAGGGACTCACTGTCGGAGTGAGTGAGGGACTCACTGTCGGAGTGAGTGAGGGTTCACTGTCGGAGTGAGTGAGGGGTCACTGTCGGAGTGAGTGAGGATTCACTGTCGGAGTGTGTGAGGGTTCACTGTCGGAGTGTGTGAGGGTTCACTGTCGGAGTGAGTGAGGGTTCACTGTCGGAGTGAGTGATGAATCACTGTCGGAGTGAGTGAGGGTTCACTGTCGGAGTGAGTGACGGACTCACTGTCGGAGTGAGTGACGGACTCACTGTCGGAGTGAGTGAGGGACTCGCTGTCGGAGTGAGTGAGGGACTCACTGTCGGAGTGAGTGAGGGACTCGCTGTCGGAGTGAGTGAGGGACTCGCTGTCGGATTGAGTGAGGGACTCACTGTCGGAGTGAGTGACGGACTCACTGTCGGAGTGAGTGACGGACTCGCTGTCGGAGTGAGTGAGGGACTCGCTGTCGGAGTGAGTGAGGGACTCACTGTCGGAGTGAGTGACGGACTCACTGTCGGAGTGAGTGAGGGTTCACTGTCGGAGCGAGTGAGGGTTCACTGTCGGAGTGAGTGAGGGACTCGCTGTCGGAGTGAGTGAGGGACTCACTGTCGGAGTGAGTGAGGGTTCACTGTCGGAGTGAGTGAGGGTTCACTGTCGGAGTGAGTGAGGGACTCACTGTCGGAGCGAGTGAGTGTTCACTGTCGGAGCGAGTGAGGGTTCACTGTTGGAGTGAGTGAGGGACTCGCTGTCGGAGTGAGTGAGGGATTCGCTGTTGGAGTGAGTGAGGGTTCACTGTTGGAGTGAGTGAGGGACTCACTGTCGGAGTGAGTGAGGGACTCACTGTCGTAGTGAGTGAGGGTTCACTGTCGGAGTGAGTGAGGGACTCACTGTCGTAGTGAGTGAGGGTTCACTGTCGGAGTGAGTGAGGGTTCACTGTCGGAGTGAGTGAGGGTTCACTGTCGGAGTGAGTGAGGGTTCACTGTCGGAGTGAGTGAGGGACTCGCTGTCGGAGTTAGTGAGGGACTCACTGTCGGAGTGAGTGAGGGTTCACTGTTGGAGTGAGTGAGGGTTCACTGTCGGAGTGAGTGAGGGTTCACTGTTGCAGTGAGTGAGGGACTCGCTGTCGGAGTGAGTGAGGGATTCGCTGTTGGAGTGAGTGAGGGTTCACTGTCGGAGTGAGTGAGGATTCACTGTCGGAGTGAGTGAGGGTTCACTGTCGGAGTGAGTGAGGGACTCACTGTCGGAGTGAGTGAGGGACTCACTGTCGTAGTGAGTGAGGGATTCGCTGTTGGAGTGAGTGAGGGATTCGCTGTTGGAGTGAGTGAGGGTTCACTGTTGGAGTGAGTGAGGGTTCACTGTCGGAGTGAGTGAGGGTTCACTGTTGGAGTGAGTGAGGGACTCGCTGTCGGAGTCAGTGAGGGATTCGCTGTTGGAGTGAGTGAGGGTTCACTGTCGGAGTGAGTGAGGGTTCACTGTTGGAGTGAGTGAGGGACTCGCTGTCGGAGTCAGTGAGGGATTCGCTGTTGGAGTGAGTGAGGGTTCACTGTCGGAGTGAGTGAGGGACTCACTGTCGGAGTGAGTGAGGGACTTGCTGTCGTAGTGAGTGAGAGTTCACTGTTGGAGTGAGTGAGGGACTCACTGTCGGAGTGAGTGAGGCACTCACTGTCGTAGTGAGTGAGAGTTCACTGTTGGAGTGAGTGAGTGACTCACTGTCGGAGTGAGTGAGGGATTCGCTGTTGGAGTGAGTGAGGGTTCACTGTCGGAGTGAGTGAGGGACTCACTGTCGGAGTGAGTGAGGGACTCACTGTCGGAGTGAGTGAGGGTTCACTGTCGGAGTGAGTGAGGGACTCACTGTCGGAGTGAGTGAGGGTTCACTGTCGGAGTGAGTGAGGGACTCACTTTCGGAGTGAGTGAGAGTTCACTGTCGGAGTGAGGGAGGGACTCACTGTCGGAGTGAGTGAGGGTTCACTGTCGGAGTGAGTGAGGGTTCACTGTTGGAGGGAGTGAGGGTTCACTGTCGGAGTGAGTGAGGGACTCACTGTCGGAGTGAGTGAGGGTTCACTGTCGGAGTGAGTGAGGGACTCACTGTCGGAGTGAGTGAGGGTTCACTGTCGGAGTGAGTGAGGGACTCACTGTCGGAGTGAGTGAGGGTTCACTGTCGGAGTGAGTGAGGATTCACTGTCGGAGTGAGTGAGGGACTCGCTGACGGAGTGAGTGAGGGTTCACTGTCGGAGTGAGTGAGGGTTCACTGTCGGAGTGAGTGAGGGACTCGCTGACGGAGTGAGTGAGGGTTCACTGTCGGAGTGAGTGAGGGACTCACAGTTGGAGTGAGTGAGGGACTCGCTGTCGGAGTGAGTGAGGGACTCACTGTCGGAGTGAGTGAGGGATTCGCTGTCGGAGTGAGTGAGGGTTCACTGTTGGAGTGAGTGAGGGTTCACTGTCGGAGTGAGTGAGGGACTCACTGTCGGAGTGAGTGAGGGTTCACTGTCGGAGTGAGTGAGGGACTCGCTGTCGGAGTGAGTGAGGGTTCACTGTCGGAGTGAGTGAGGGATTCGCTGTTGGAGTGAGTGAGGGTTCACTGTCGGAGTGAGTGAGGGTTCACTGTCGGAGTGTGTGAGCGACTCACTGTCGGAGTGAGTGAGGGTTCACTGTCGGAGTGAGTGAGGGTTCACTGTCGGAGTGAGTGAGGGTTCACTGTCGGAGTGAGTGAGGGACTCGCTGTCGGAGTTAGTGACTGACTCAGTGTCGGAGTGAGTGAGGGTTCACTGTCGGAGTGAGTGAGGGTTCACTGTCGGAGTGAGTGAGGGTTCACTGTCGGAGTGAGTGAGGGACTCACTGTCGGAGTGAGTGAGGGTTCACTGTCGGAGTGAGTGAGGGACTCACTGTCGGAGTGAGTGAGGGTTCACTGTCGGAGTGAGTGAGGGACTCGCTGTCGGAGTGAGTGTGGGTTCACTGTCGGAGTGAGTGGGAGACTCACTGTCGGAGTGAGTGAGGGTTCACTGTCGGAGTGAGTGAGGGTTCACTGTCGGAGTGAGTGGGAGACTCACTGTCGGAGTGAGTGAGGGTTCACTGTCGGAGTGAGTGAGGGTTCACTGTCGGAGTGAGTGAGGGTTCACTGTCGGAGTGAGTGAGGGTTCACTGTTGGAGTGAGTGAGGGTTCACTGTCGGAGTGAGTGAGGGACTCGCTGTCGGAGTGAGTGAGGGTTCACTGTCGGAGTGAGTGAGGGTTCACTGTCGGAGTGAGTGAGGGACTCGCTGTCGGAGTGAGTGAGGGACTCGCTGTCGGAGTGAGTGAGGGTTCACTGTCGGAGTGAGTGAGGGTTCACTGTCGGAGTGAGTGAGGGTAACCTGTCGGAGTGAGTGAGGGTTCACTGTCAGAGTGTGTGAGGGACTCACAGACGGAGTGAGTGAGGGTTCACTGTCGGAGTGAGTGAGGGACTCACTGTTGGAGTGAGTGAGGGTTCACTGTCGGAGTGAGTGAGGGTTCACTGTCGGAGTGAGTGAGGGACTCGCTGTCGGAGTGAGTGAGGGTTCACTGTCGGAGTGAGTGAGGGTTCACTGTCGGAGTGAGTGAGGGACTCGCTGTCGGAGTGAATGAGGGTTCACTGTTGGAGTGAGTGAGGGTTCACTGTCGGAGTGAGTGAGGGTTCACTGTCGGAGTGAGTGAGAGTTCACTGTCGGAGTGAGTGAGGGACTCGCTGTCGGAGTGAGTGAGGGACTCACTGTCGGAGTGAGTGAGGGTTCACTGTTGGAGTGAGTGAGGGACTCGCTGTCGGAGTGAGTGAGGGTTCACTGTCGGAGTGAGTGAGGGACTCACTGTCGGAGTGAGTGAGGGTTCACTGTTGGAGTGTGTGAGGGACTCGCTGTCGGAGTGAGTGAGGGACTCACTGTCGGAGTGAGTGAGGGTTCACTGTCGGAGTGAGTGAGGGATTCGCTGTCGGAGTGAGTGAGGGGTCACTTTTGGAGCGAGTGAGGGTTCACTTTTGGAGTGAGTGAGGGTTCACTGTCGGAGTGAGTGAGGGTTCACTGTCGGAGTGAGTGAGGATTCACTGTCGGAGTGAGTGAGGGTTCACTGTCGGAGTGAGTGAGGGTTCACTGTCGGAGTGAGTGAGGGTTCACTGTCGGAGTGAGTGAGGGACTCACTGTCGGAGTGAGTGACGGACTCACTGTCGGAGTGAGTGAGGGTTCACTGTCGGAGTGAGTGAGGATTCACTGTCGGAGTGAGTGAGGGTTCACTGTCGGAGTGAGTGAGGGACTCACTGTCGGAGTGAGTGAGGGTTCACTGTCGGAGTGAGTGAGGATTCACTGTCGGAGTGAGTGAGGGTTCACTGTCGGAGTGAGTGAGGGACTCGCTGTCGTAGTGAGTGAGAGTTCACTGTCTGAGTGAGTGAGGGTTCACTGTCGGAGTGAGTGAGGGTTCACTGTTGGAGTGAGTAAGGGACTCGCTGTCGGAGTGAGTGAGGGATTCGCTGTTGGAGTGAATGAGGGTTCACTGTCGGAGTGAGTGAGGGACTCACTGTCGGAGTGAGTGAGGGACTCGCTGTCGTAGTGAGTGAGAGTTCACTGTCTGAGTGAGTGAGGGTTCACTGTCGGAGTGAGTGAGGGTTCACTGTCGGAGTGAGTGAGGGACTCACTGTCGGAGTGAGTGAGGGACTCACTGTCGGAGTGAGTGAGTGTTCACTGTCGGAGTGAGTGAGGGTTCACTGTCGGAGTGAGTGAGGGTTCACTGTCGGAGTGAGTGAGGGTTCACTGTCGGAGTGAGTGAGGGTTCACTGTCGGAGTGAGTGAGGGTAACCTGTCGGAGTGAGTGAGGGTTCACTGTCGGAGTGAGTGAGGGTTCACTGTCGGAGTGAGTGAGGGACTCGCTGTCGGAGTGAGTGAGGGTTCACTGTCGGAGTGAGTGAGGGTTCACTGTCGGAGTGAGTGAGGGACTCGCTGTCGGAGTGAGTGAGGGTTCACTGT
The DNA here is from genome assembly GCF_047496795.1 of Chiloscyllium punctatum. Classification (NCBI taxonomy): domain Eukaryota; kingdom Metazoa; phylum Chordata; class Chondrichthyes; order Orectolobiformes; family Hemiscylliidae; genus Chiloscyllium; species Chiloscyllium punctatum. Next base: position 11,736,031 of record NC_092760.1, on the reverse strand, counting down.
CGGAGTGAGTGAGGGTTCACTGTCGGAGTGAGTGAGGGACTCACTGTTGGAGTGAGTGAGGGACTCACTGTCGGAGTGTGTGAGGGACTCACAGACGGAGTGAGTGAGGATTCACTGTCGGAGTGAGTGAGGGACTCACTGTTGGAGTGAGTGAGGGACTCGCTGTCGGAGTGAATGAGGGTTCACTGTCGGAGTGAGTGAGGGTTCACTGTCGGAGTGAGTGAGGGTTCACTGTCGGAGTGAGTGAGGGTTCACTGTCGGAGTGAGTGAGGGACTCGCTGTCGGAGTGAGTGAGGGTTCACTGTCGGAGTGAGTGAGGGTTCACTGTCGGAGTGAGTGAGGGTTCACTGTCGGAGTGTGTGAGGGACTCACTGTCGGAGTGAGTGAGGGACTCACTGTCGGAGTGAGTGACGGACTCACTGTCGGAGTGAGTGACGGACTCACTGTCGGAGTGAGTGAGGGACTCACTGTCGGAGTGAGTGAGGGACTCACTGTCGGAGTGAGTGACGGACTCACTGTCGGAGTGAGTGACGGACTCACTGTCGGAGTGAGTGAGGGACTCACTGTCGGAGTGAGTGAGGGTTCACTGTCGGAGTGAGTGAGGGTTCACTGTCGGAGTGAGTGAGGGACTCGCTGTCGGAGTGAGTGAGGGTTCACTGTCGGAGTGAGTGAGGGTTCACTGTCGGAGTGAGTGATGATTCACTGTCGGAGTGAGTGAGGGACTCGCTGTCGGAGTGAGTGAGGGTTCACTGTCGGAGTGAGTGAGGGACTCGCTGTCGGAGTGAGTGAGGGTTCACTGTCGGAGTGAGTGAGGGGTCACTGTCGGAGTGAGTGATGATTCACTGTCGGAGTGAGTGAGGGGTCACTGTCGGAGTGAGTGAGGGTTCACTGTCGGAGTGAGTGAGGGTTCACTGTCGGAGTGAGTGAGGGTTCACTGTCGGAGTGAGTGATGATTCACTGTCGGAGTGAGTGAGGGTTCACTGTCGGAGTGAGTGAGGGTTCACTGTCGGAGTGAGTGAGGGTTCACTGTCGGAGTGAGTGATGATTCACTGTCGGAGTGAGTGAGGGTTCACTGTCGGAGTGAGTGAGGGTTCACTGTCGGAGTGAGTGAGGGACTCACTGTCGGAGTTAGTGAGGGACTCGCTATCGGAGTGAGTGAGGGTTCACTGTCGGAGTGAGTGAGGGACTCACTGTCGGAGTGAGTGAGGGACTCGCTGTCGGAGTGAGTGAGGGACTCGCTATCGGAGTGAGTGAGGGTTCACTGTCGGAGTGAGTGAGGGACTCACTGTCGGAGTGAGTGAGGGACTCGCTGTCGGAGTGAGTGAGGGTTCACTGTTGGAGGGAGTGAGGGTTCACTGTCGGAGTGAGTGAGGGTTCACTGTCGGAGTGAGTGAGGGTTCACTGTCCGAGTGAGTGAGGGTTCACTGTCGGAGTGAGTGAGGGACTCACTGTCGGAGTGAGTGAGGGTTCACTGTCGGAGTGAGTGAGGGTTCACTGTCGGAGTGAGTGAGGGTTCACTGTCCGAGTGAGTGAGGGTTCACTGTCGGAGTGAGTGAGGGTTCACTGTCAGAGTGAGTGAGGGTTCACTGTCGGAGTGAGTGAGGGTTCACTGTCGGAGTGAGTGAGGGACTCACTGTCGGAGTGAGTGAGGGTTCACTGTCGGAGTGAGTGAGGGTTCACTGTCGGAGTGAGTGAGGGTTCACTTTTGGAGTGTGTGAGGGACTCGCTGTCGGAGTGAGTGAGGGTTCACTGTCGGAGTGAGTGAGGGTTCACTGTCGGAGTGAGTGAGGGTTCACTGTTGGAGTGTGTGAGGGACTCGCTGTCGGAGTGAGTGAGGGTTCACTGTCGGAGTGAGTGAGGGACTCGCTGTTGGAGTGAGTGAGGGTTCACTGTCGGAGTGAGTGAGGGACTCGCTGTCGGAGTGAGTGAGGGTTCACTCTCGGAGTGAGTGAGGGTTCACTGTCGGAGTGAGTGAGGGTTCACTGTTGGAGTGTCTGAGGGACTCGCTGTCGGAGTGAGTGAGGGTTCACTGTCGGAGTGAGTGAGGGTTCACTGTCGGAGTGAGTGAGGATTCACTGTTGGAGTGTCTGAGGGACTCGCTGTCGGAGTGAGTGAGGGACTCACTGTCGGAGTGAGTGAGGGTTCACTGTCGGAGTGAGTGAGGGACTTGCTGTCGGAGTGAGTGAGGGTTCACTGTCGGAGTGAGTGAGGGACTCGCTGTCGGAGTGAGTGAGGGTTCACTATCGGAGTGAGTGAGGGTTCACTGTCGGAGTGAGTGAGGGTTCACTGTTGGAGTGTCTGAGGGAATCGCTGTCGGAGTGAGTGAGGGTTCACTGTCGGAGTGAGTGAGGGTTCACTGTCGGAGTGAGTGAGGGACTTGCTGTCGGAGTGAGTGAGGGTTCACTGTCGGAGTGAGTGAGGGACTCACTGTCGGAGTGAGTGAGGGACTCACTGTCGGAGTGAGTGAGGGTTCACTGTCGGAGTGAGTGAGGGGTCACTGTCGGAGTGAGTGAGGATTCACTGTCGGAGTGAGTGAGGGTTCACTGTCGGAGTGAGTGAGGGTTCACTGTCGGAGTGAGTGATGAATCACTGTCGGAGTGAGTGAGGGTTCACTGTCGGAGTGAGTGACGGACTCACTGTCGGAGTGAGTGACGGACTCACTGTCGGAGTGAGTGAGGGACTCACTGTCGGAGTGAGTGACGGACTCACTGTCGGAGTGAGTGACGGACTCACTGTCGGAGTGAGTGAGGGACTCGCTGTCGGAGTGAGTGAGGGACTCACTGTCGGAGTGAGTGACGGACTCACTGTCGGAGTGAGTGAGGGTTCACTGTCGGAGCGAGTGAGGGTTCACTGTCGGAGTGAGTGAGGGACTCGCTGTCGGAGTGAGTGAGGGACTCACTGTCGGAGTGAGTGAGGGTTCACTGTCGGAGTGAGTGAGGGTTCACTGTCGGAGTGAGTGAGGGACTCACTGTCGGAGCGAGTGAGTGTTCACTGTCGGAGCGAGTGAGGGTTCACTGTTGGAGTGAGTGAGGGACTCGCTGTCGGAGTGAGTGAGGGATTCGCTGTTGGAGTGAGTGAGGGTTCACTGTTGGAGTGAGTGAGGGACTCACTGTCGGAGTGAGTGAGGGACTCACTGTCGTAGTGAGTGAGGGTTCACTGTCGGAGTGAGTGAGGGACTCACTGTCGTAGTGAGTGAGGGTTCACTGTCGGAGTGAGTGAGGGTTCACTGTCGGAGTGAGTGAGGGTTCACTGTCGGAGTGAGTGAGGGTTCACTGTCGGAGTGAGTGAGGGTTCACTGTCGGAGTGAGTGAGGGACTCGCTGTCGGAGTTAGTGAGGGACTCACTGTCGGAGTGAGTGAGGGTTCACTGTTGGAGTGAGTGAGGGTTCACTGTCGGAGTGAGTGAGGGTTCACTGTTGCAGTGAGTGAGGGACTCGCTGTCGGAGTGAGTGAGGATTCACTGTCGGAGAGAGTGAGGGTTCACTGTCGGAGTGAGTGAGGGACTCGCTGTTGGAGTGAGTGAGGGTTCACTGTCGGAGAGAGTGAGGATTCACTGTCGGAGAGAGTGAGGGTTCACTGTCGGAGTGAGTGAGGGATTCGCTGTTGGAGTGAGTGAGGGATTCGCTGTTGGAGTGAGTGAGGGTTCACTGTTGGAGTGAGTGAGGGTTCACTGTCGGAGTGAGTGAGGGTTCACTGTTGGAGTGAGTGAGGGACTCGCTGTCGGAGTCAGTGAGGGATTCGCTGTTGGAGTGAGTGAGGGTTCACTGTCGGAGTGAGTGAGGGACTCACTGTCGGAGTGAGTGAGGGACTTGCTGTCGTAGTGAGTGAGAGTTAACTGTTGGAGTGAGTGAGGGACTCACTGTCGGAGTGAGTGAGGCACTCACTGTCGTAGTGAGTGAGAGTTCACTGTTGGAGTGAGTGAGTGACTCACTGTCGGAGTGAGTGAGGGATTCGCTGTTGGAGTGAGTGAGGGTTCACTGTCGGAGTGAGTGAGGGACTCACTGTCGGAGTGAGTGAGGGACTCACTGTCGGAGTGAGTGAGGGTTCACTGTCGGAGTGAGTGAGGGACTCACTGTCGGAGTGAGTGAGGGTTCACTGTCGGAGTGAGTGAGGGACTCACTTTCGGAGTGAGTGAGAGTTCACTGTCGGAGTGAGGGAGGGACTCACTGTCGGAGTGAGTGAGGGTTCACTGTCGGAGTGAGTGAGGGTTCACTGTTGGAGGGAGTGAGGGTTCACTGTCGGAGTGAGTGAGGGACTCACTGTCGGAATGAGTGAGGGTTCACTGTCGGAGTGAGTGAGGGACTCACTGTCGGAGTGAGTGAGGGTTCACTGTCGGAGTGAGTGAGGGACTCACTGTCGGAGTGAGTGAGGGTTCACTGTCGGAGTGAGTGAGGATTCACTGTCGGAGTGAGTGAGGGACTCGCTGACGGAGTGAGTGAGGGTTCACTGTCGGAGTGAGTGAGGGTTCACTGTCGGAGTGAGTGAGGGACTCGCTGACGGAGTGAGTGAGGGTTCACTGTCGGAGTGAGTGAGGGTTCACTGTCGGAGTGAGTGAGGGACTCGCTGTCGGAGTGAGTGAGGATTCACTGTCGGAGTGAGTGAGGGACTCGCTGTCGGAGTGAGTGAGGGACTCACTGTCGGAGTGAGTGAGGGATTCGCTGTCGGAGTGAGTGAGGGTTCACTGTTGGAGTGAGTGAGGGTTCACTGTCGGAGTGAGTGAGGGACTCACTGTCGGAGTGAGTGAGGGTTCACTGTCGGAGTGAGTGAGGGACTCGCTGTCGGAGTGAGTGAGGGTTCACTGTCGGAGTGAGTGAGGGTTCACTGTCGGAGTGAGTGAGGGATTCGCTGTTGGAGTGAGTGAGGGTTCACTGTCGGAGTGAGTGAGGGTTCACTGTCGGAGTGAGTGAGGGTTCACTGTCGGAGTGTGTGAGCGACTCACTGTCGGAGTGAGTGAGGGTTCACTGTCGGAGTGAGTGAGGGTTCACTGTCGGAGTGAGTGAGGGTTCACTGTCGGAGTGAGTGAGGGACTCGCTGTCGGAGTTAGTGACTGACTCAGTGTCGGAGTGAGTGAGGGTTCACTGTCGGAGTGAGTGAGGGTTCACTGTCGGAGTGAGTGAGGGTTCACTGTCGGAGTGAGTGAGGGACTCACTGTCGGAGTGAGTGAGGGTTCACTGTCGGAGTGAGTGAGGGACTCGCTGTCGGAGTGAGTGTGGGTTCACTGTCGGAGTGAGTGGGAGACTCACTGTCGGAGTGAGTGAGGGTTCACTGTCGGAGTGAGTGAGGGTTCACTGTCGGAGTGAGTGAGGGTTCACTGTCGGAGTGAGTGAGGGTTCACTGTTGGAGTGAGTGAGGGTTCACTGTCGGAGTGAGTGAGGGACTCGCTGTCGGAGTGAGTGAGGGTTCACTGTCGGAGTGAGTGAGGGTTCACTGTCGGAGTGAGTGAGGGACTCGCTGTCGGAGTGAGTGAGGGACTCGCTGTCGGAGTGAGTGAGGGTTCACTGTCGGAGTGAGTGAGGGTTCACTGTCGGAGTGAGTGAGGGTTCACTGTTGGAGTGAGTGAGGGTTCACTGTCGGAGTGAGTGAGGGACTCGCTGTCGGAGTGAGTGAGGGTTCACTGTCGGAGTGAGTGGGAGACTCACTGTCGGAGTGAGTGAGGGTTCACTGTCGGAGTGAGTGAGGGTTCACTGTCGGAGTGAGTGAGGGTTCACTGTCGGAGTGAGTGAGGGTTCACTGTCGGAGTGAGTGAGGGTTCACTGTCGGAGTGAGTGAGGGACTCGCTGTCGGAGTGAGTGAGGGTTCACTGTCGGAGTGAGTGAGGGACTCGCTGTCGGAGTGAGTGAGGGACTCGCTGTCGGAGTGAGTGGGAGACTCACTGTCGGAGTGAGTGAGGGTTCACTGTCGGAGTGAGTGAGGGACTCGCTGTCGGAGTGAGTGAGGGTTCACTGTCGGAGTGAGTGGGAGACTCACTGTCGGAGTGAGTGAGGGTTCACTGTCGGAGTGAGTGAGGGTTCACTGTCGGAGTGAGTGAGGGTTCACTGTCGGAGTGAGTGAGGGACTCACTGTCGGAGCGAGTGAGTGTTCACTGTCGGAGCGAGTGAGGGTTCACTGTTGGAGTGAGTGAGGGACTCGCTGTCGGAGTGAGTGAGGGATTCGCTGTTGGAGTGAGTGAGGGTTCACTGTTGGAGTGAGTGAGGGACTCACTGTCGGAGTGAGTGAGGGACTCACTGTCGTAGTGAGTGAGGGTTCACTGTCGGAGTGAGTGAGGGACTCACTGTCGTAGTGAGTGAGGGTTCACTGTCGGAGTGAGTGAGGGTTCACTGTCGGAGTGAGTGAGGGTTCACTGTCGGAGTGAGTGAGGGTTCACTGTCGGAGTGAGTGAGGGACTCGCTGTCGGAGTTAGTGAGGGACTCGCTGTCGGAGTGAGTGAGGGTTCACTGTCGGAGTGAGTGAGGGTTCACTGTCGGAGTGAGTGAGGGTTCACTGTTGCAGTGAGTGAGGGACTCGCTGTCGGAGTGAGTGAGGGATTCGCTGTTGGAGTGAGTGAGGGTTCACTGTCGGAGTGAGTGAGGATTCACTGTCGGAGTGAGTGAGGGTTCACTGTCGGAGTGAGTGAGGGACTCACTGTCGGAGTGAGTGAGGGACTCACTGTCGTAGTGAGTGAGGGATTCGCTGTTGGAGTGAGTGAGGGATTCGCTGTCGGAGTGAGTGAGGGTTCACTGTCGGAGTGAGTGAGGGTTCACTGTTGGAGTGAGTGAGGGTTCACTGTTGGAGTGAGTGAGGGACTCGCTGTCGGAGTCAGTGAGGGATTCGCTGTTGGAGTGAGTGAGGGTTCACTGTCGGAGTGAGTGAGGGATTCGCTGTCGGAGTGAGTGAGGGTTCACTGTCGGAGTCAGTGAGGGATTCGCTGTCGGAGTGAGTGAGGGTTCACTGTCGGAGTGAGTGAGGGACTCACTGTCGGAGTGAGTGAGGGACTTGCTGTCGTAGTGAGTGAGAGTTCACTGTTGGAGTGAGTGAGGGACTCACTGTCGGAGTGAGTGAGGCACTCACTGTCGTAGTGAGTGAGAGTTCACTGTTGGAGTGAGTGAGTGACTCACTGTCGGAGTGAGTGAGGGATTCGTTGTTGGAGTGAGTGAGGGTTCACTGTCGGAGTGAGTGAGGGACTCACTGTCGGAGTGAGTGAGGGACTCACTGTCGGAGTGAGTGAGGGTTCACTGTCGGAGTGAGTGAGGGTTCACTGTCGGAGTGAGTGAGGGACTCACTGTCGGAGTGAGTGAGGGTTCACTGTCGGAGTGAGTGAGGGACTCACTGTCGGAGTGAGTGAGGGTTCACTGTTGGAGTGAGTGAGGGTTCACTGTCGGAGTGAGTGAGGGACTCACTTTCGGAGTGAGTGAGAGTTCACTGTCGGAGTGAGGGAGGGACTCACTGTCGGAGTGAGTGAGGGTTCACTGTCGGAGTGAGTGAGGGTTCACTGTTGGAGGGAGTGAGGGTTCACTGTCGGAGTGAGTGAGGGACTCACTGTCGGAGTGAGTGAGGGTTCACTGTCGGAGTTAGTGAGGGACTCACTGTCGGAGTGAGTGAGGGTTCACTGTCGGAGTGAGTGAGGGACTCACTGTCGGAGTGAGTGAGGGTTCACTGTCGGAGTGAGTGAGGATTCACTGTCGGAGTGAGTGAGGGACTCGCTGACGGAGTGAGTGAGGGTTCACTGTCGGAGTGAGTGAGGGACTCGCTGACGGAGTGAGTGAGGGTTCACTGTCGGAGTGAGTGAGGGACTCGCTGACGGAGTGAGTGAGGGTTCACTGTCGGAGTGAGTGAGGGACTCACTGTTGGAGTGAGTGAGGGACTCGCTGTCGGAGTGAGTGAGGGACTCACTGTCGGAGTGAGTGAGGGATTCGCTGTCGGAGTGAGTGAGGGTTCACTGTTGGAGTGAGTGAGGGTTCACTGTCGGAGTGAGTGAGGGACTCACTGTCGGAGTGAGTGAGGGTTCACTGTCGGAGTGAGTGAGGGACTCGCTGTCGGAGTGAGTGAGGGTTCACTGTCGGAGTGAGTGAGGGTTCACTGTCGGAGTGAGTGAGGGATTCGCTGTTGGAGTGAGTGAGGGTTCACTGTCGGAGTGAGTGAGGGTTCACTGTCGGAGTGAGTGAGGGTTCACTGTCGGAGTGTGTGAGCGACTCACTGTCGGAGTGAGTGAGGGTTCACTGTCGGAGTGAGTGAGGGTTCACTGTCGGAGTGAGTGAGGGTTCACTGTCGGAGTGAGTGAGGGACTCGCTGTCGGAGTTAGTGACTGACTCAGTGTCGGAGTGAGTGAGGGTTTACTGTCGGAGTGAGTGAGGGTTCACTGTCGGAGTGAGTGAGGGTTCACTGTCGGAGTGAGTGAGGGTTCACTGTCGGAGTGAGTGAGGGTTCACTGTCGGAGTGAGTGAGGGTTCACTGTCGGAGTGAGTGAGGGACTCACTGTCGGAGTTAGTGAGGGTTCACTGTCGGAGTGAGTGAGGGACTCACTGTCGGAGTGAGTGAGGGTTCACTGTCGGAGTGAGTGAGGGACTCGCTGTCGGAGTGAGTGAGGGTTCACTGTCGGAGTGAGTGGGAGACTCACTGTCGGAGTGAGTGAGGGTTCACTGTCGGAGTGAGTGAGGGTTCACTGTCGGAGTGAGTGAGGGTTCACTGTCGGAGTGAGTGAGGGTTCACTGTTGGAGTGAGTGAGGGTTCACTGTCGGAGTGAGTGAGGGACTCGCTGTCGGAGTGAGTGAGGGTTCACTGTCGGAGTGAGTGAGGGTTCACTGTCGGAGTGAGTGAGGGTTCACTGTCGGAGTGAGTGAGGGTTCACTGTTGGAGTGAGTGAGGGTTCACTGTCGGAGTGAGTGAGGGACTCGCTGTCGGAGTGAGTGAGGGTTCACTGTCGGAGTGAGTGGGAGACTCACTGTCGGAGTGAGTGAGGGTTCACTGTCGGAGTGAGTGAGGGTTCACTGTCGGAGTGAGTGAGGGACTCGCTGTCGGAGTGAGTGAGGGTTCACTGTCGGAGTGAGTGGGAGACTCACTGTCGGAGTGAGTGAGGGACTCGCTGTCGGAGTGAGTGAGGGTTCACTGTCGGAGTGAGTGGGAGACTCACTGTCGGAGTGAGTGAGGGTTCACTGTCGGAGTGAGTGAGGGACTCGCTGTCGGAGTGAGTGAGGGTTCACTGTCGGAGTTAGTGAGGGTTCACTGTCGGAGTGAGTGAGGGTTCACAGTCGGAGTGAGTGAGGGACTCGCTGTCGTAGTGAGTGAGAGTTCACTGTTGGAGTGAGTGAGGGTTCACTGTCGGAGTGAGTGAGGGACTCACTGTCGGAGTGAGTGAGGGTTCACTGTCGGAGTGAGTGAGGGACTCACTGTCGGAGTGAGTGAGGGTTCACTGTCAGAGTGAGTGAGGGACTCACTGTCGGAGTGAGTGAGGGTTCACTGTCGGAGTGACTGAGGGTTCACTGTCGGAGTGAGTGAGGGACTCGCTGTCGGAGTGAGTGAGGGTTCACTGTCGGAGTTAGTGAGGGTTCACTGTCGGAGTGAGTGAGGGTTCACTGTCGGAGTGAGTGAGGGACTCACTTTCGGAGTGAGTGAGAGTTCACTGTCGGAGTGAGGGAGGGACTCACTGTCGGAGTGAGTGAGGGTTCACTGTCGGAGTGAGTGAGGGTTCACTGTTGGAGGGAGTGAGGGTTCACTGTCGGAGTGAGTGAGGGACTCACTGTCGGAGTGAGTGAGGGTTCACTGTCGGAGTGAGTGAGGGACTCACTGTCGGAGTGAGTGAGGGTTCACTGTCGGAGTGAGTGAGGGACTCACTGTCGGAGTGAGTGAGGGTTCACTGTCGGAGTGAGTGAGGATTCACTGTCGGAGTGAGTGAGGGACTCGCTGACGGAGTGAGTGAGGGTTCACTGTCGGAGTGAGTGAGGGACTCGCTGACGGAGTGAGTGAGGGTTCACTGTCGGAGTGAGTGAGGGACTCGCTGACGGAGTGAGTGAGGGTTCACTGTCGGAGTGAGTGAGGGACTCACTGTTGGAGTGAGTGAGGGACTCACTGTCGGAGTGAGTGAGGGACTCACTGTCGGAGTGAGTGAGGGATTCGCTGTCGGAGTGAGTGAGGGTTCACTGTTGGAGTGAGTGAGGGTTCACTGTCGGAGTGAGTGAGGGACTCACTGTCGGAGTGAGTGAGGGTTCACTGTCGGAGTGAGTGAGGGACTCGCTGTCGGAGTGAGTGAGGGTTCACTGTCGGAGTGAGTGAGGGTTCACTGTCGGAGTGAGTGAGGGATTCGCTGTTGGAGTGAGTGAGGGTTCACTGTCGGAGTGAGTGAGGGTTCACTGTCGGAGTGAGTGAGGGTTCACTGTCGGAGTGAGTGAGGGTTCACTGTCGGAGTGAGTGAGGGTTCACTGTCGGAGTGAGTGAGGGTTCACTGTCGGAGTGAGTGAGGGACTCACTGTCGGAGTTAGTGAGGGTTCACTGTCGGAGTGAGTGAGGGACTCACTGTCGGAGTGAGTGAGGGTTCACTGTCGGAGTGAGTGAGGGACTCGCTGTCGGAGTGAGTGAGGGTTCACTGTCGGAGTGAGTGGGTGACTCACTGTCGGAGTGAGTGAGGGTTCACTGTCGGAGTGAGTGAGGGTTCACTGTCGGAGTGAGTGAGGGTTCACTGTCGGAGTGAGTGAGGGTTCACTGTTGGAGTGAGTGAGGGTTCACTGTCGGAGTGAGTGAGGGACTCGCTGTCGGAGTGAGTGAGGGTTCACTGTCGGAGTGAGTGAGGGTTCACTGTCGGAGTGAGTAAGGGACTCGCTGTCGGAGTGAGTGAGGGACTCGCTGCCGGAGTGAGTGAGGGTTCACTGTCGGAGTGAGTGAGGGTTCACTGTCGGAGTGAGTGAGGGTTCACTGTTGGAGTGAGTGAGGGTTCACTGTCGGAGTGAGTGAGGGACTCGCTGTCGGAGTGAGTGAGGGTTCACTGTCGGAGTGAGTGGGAGACTCACTGTCGGAGTGAGTGAGGGTTCACTGTCGGAGTGAGTGAGGGTTCACTGTCGGAGTGAGTGAGGGACTCGCTGTCGGAGTGAGTGAGGGTTCACTGTCGGAGTGAGTGAGGGACTCGCTGTCGGAGTGAGTGAGGGACTCGCTGTCGGAGTGAGTGGGAGACTCACTGTCGGAGTGAGTGAGGGACTCGCTGTCGGAGTGAGTGAGGGTTCACTGTCGGAGTGAGTGGGAGACTCACTGTCGGAGTGAGTGAGGGTTCACTGTCGGAGTGAGTGAGGGACTCGCTGTCGGAGTGAGTGAGGGTTCACTGTCGGAGTTAGTGAGGGTTCACTGTCGGAGTGAGTGAGGGTTCACAGTCGGAGTGAGTGAGGGACTCGCTGTCGTAGTGAGTGAGAGTTCACTGTTGGAGTGAGTGAGGGTTCACTGTCGGAGTGAGTGAGGGACTCACTGTCGGAGTGAGTGAGGGTTCACTGTCGGAGTGAGTGAGGGACTCACTGTCGGAGTGAGTGAGGGTTCACTGTCAGAGTGAGTGAGGGACTCACTGTCGGAGTGAGTGAGGGTTCACTGTCGGAGTGACTGAGGGTTCACTGTCGGAGTGAGTGAGGGACTCGCTGTCGGAGTGAGTGAGGGTTCACTGTCGGAGTTAGTGAGGGTTCACTGTCGGAGTGAGTGAGGGTTCACTGTCGGAGTGAGTGAGGGACTCGCTGTCGTAGTGAGTGAGAGTTCACTGTTGGAGTGAGTGAGGATTCACTGTCGGAGTGAGTGAGGGTTCACTGTTGGAGTGAGTGAGGGTTCACTGTCGGAGTGAGTGAGGGACTCACTGTCGGAGTGAGTGAGGGTTCACTGTCGGAGTGGGTGAGGGACTCACTGTCGGAGTGAGTGAGGGTTCACTGTTGGAGTGAGTGAGGGTTCACTGTCGGAGTGAGTGAGGGACTCACTGTCGGAGTGAGTGAGGGTTCACTGTTGGAGTGAGTGAGGGTTCACTGTCGGAGTGAGTGAGGGACTCGCTGTCGGAGTGAGTGAGGGTTCACTGTCGGAGTGAGTGAGGGTTCACTGTTGGAGTGAGTGTGTGGTCACTATCGGAGTGAGTGAGGATTCACTTTCGGAGTGTGTGAGGGACTCGCTGTCGGAGTGAGTGAGGGACTCACTGTCGGAGTGAGTGACGGACTCACTGTCGGAGTGAGTGAGGGTTCACTGTCGGAGTGAGTGAGGATTCACTGTCGGAGTGAGTGAGGGTTCACTGTCGGAGTGAGTGAGGGACTCACTGTCGGAGTGAGTGAGGGTTCACTGTCGGAGTGAGTGAGGATTCACTGTCGGAGTGAGTGAGGGTTCACTGTCGGAGTGAGTGAGGATTCACTGTCGGAGTGAGTGAGGGACTCACTGTCGGAGTGAGTGAGGGACTCACTGTCGGAGTGAGTGAGGGACTCGCTGTCGTAGTGAGTGAGAGTTCACTGTCTGAGTGAGTGAGGGTTCACTGTCGGAGTGAGTGAGGGTTCACTGTTGGAGTGAGTAAGGGACTCGCTGTCGGAGTGAGTGAGGGATTCGCTGTTGGAGTGAATGAGGGTTCACTGTCGGAGTGAGTGAGGGACTCACTGTCGGAGTGAGTGAGGGTTCACTGTCGGAGTGAGTGAGGGACTCACTGTCGGAGTGAGTGAGGGTTCACTGTCGGAGTGAGTGAGGGACTCACTGTCGGAGTGAGTGAGGGTTCACTGTCGGAGTGAGTGAGGGTTCACTGTCGGAGTGAGTGAGGTTTCACTGTCGGAGTGAGTGAGGGACTCACTGTCGGAGTGAGTGAGTGTTCACTGTCGGAGTGAGTGAGGGTTCACTGTCGGAGTGAGTGAGGGTTCACTGTCGGAGTGAGTGAGGGTTCACTGTCGGAGTGAGTGAGGGTTCACTGTCGGAGTGAGTGAGGGACTCGCTGTCGGAGTGAGTGAGGGTTCACTGTCGGAGTGAGTGAGGGTTCACTGTCGGAGTGAGTGAGGGACTCGCTGTCGGAGTGAGTGAGGGTTCACTGTCGGAGTGAGTGAGGGTTCACTGTCGGAGTGAGTGAGGGACTCACTGTTGGAGTGAGTGAGGGACTCACTGTCGGAGTGTGTGAGGGACTCACAGACGGAGTGAGTGAGGATTCACTGTCGGAGTGAGTGAGGGACTCACTGTTGGAGTGAGTGAGGGACTCGCTGTCGGAGTGAATGACGGTTCACTGTCGGAGTGAGTGAGGGTTCACTGTCGGAGTGAGTGAGGGTTCACTGTTGGAGTGAGTGAGGGTTCACTGTCGGAGTGAGTGAGGGACTCGCTGTCGGAGTGAGTGAGGGTTCACTGTCGGAGTGAGTGAGGGTTCACTGTCGGAGTGAGTGAGGGTTCACTGTCGGAGTGAGTGACGGACTCACTGTCGGAGTGAGTGAGGGACTCACTTTCGGAGTGAGTGAGGGACTCACTGTCGGAGTGAGTGAGGGTTCACTGTCGGAGTGAGTGACGGACTCACTGTCGGAGTGAGTGAGGGACTCACTGTCGGAGTGAGTGAGGGTTCACTGTCGGAGTGAGTGAGGGTTCACTGTCGGAGTGAGTGAGGGACTCGCTGTCGGAGTGAGTGAGGGTTCACTGTCGGAGTGAGTGAGGGTTCACTGTCGGAGTGAGTGATGATTCACTGTCGGAGTGAGTGAGGGACTCGCTGTCGGAGTGAGTGAGGGTTCACTGTCGGAGTGAGTGAGGGACTCGCTGTCGGAGTGAGTGAGGGTTCACTGTCGGAGTGAGTGAGGGGTCACTGTCGGAGTGAGTGATGATTCACTGTCGGAGTGAGTGAGGGACTCACTGTCGGAGTGAGTGATGATTCACTGTCGGAGTGAGTGAGGGTTCACTGTCGGAGTGAGTGAGGGTTCACTGTCGGAGTGAGTGATGATTCACTGTCGGAGTGAGTGAGGGTTCACTGTCGGCGTGAGTGATGATTCACTGTCGGAGTGAGTGAGGGACTCGCTGTCGGAGTGAGTGAGGGACTCGCTGTCGGAGTGAGTGAGGGACTCACTGTCGGAGTGAGTGACGGACTCACTGTCGGAGTGAGTGAGGGACTCGCTGTCGGAGTGAGTGAGGGACTCACTGTCGGAGTGAGTGAGGGTTCACTGTCGGAGTGAGTGAGGGACTCACTGTCGGAGTGAGTGAGGGTTCACTGTCGGAGTGAGTGACGGACTCACTGTCGGAGTGAGTGAGGGTTCACTGTCGGAGCGAGTGAGGGTTCACTGTCGGAGTGAGTGAGGGACTCGCTGTCGGAGTGAGTGAGGGACTCGCTGTCGGAGTGAGTGAGGGTTCACTGTCGGAGTGAGTGAGGGTTCACTGTCGGAGTGAGTGAGGGACTCACTGTCGGAGCGAGTGAGTGTTCACTGTCGGAGCGAGTGAGGGTTCACTGTTGGAGTGAGTGAGGGACTCGCTGTCGGAGTGAGTGAGGGATTCGCTGTTGGAGTGAGTGAGGGTTCACTGTTGGAGTGAGTGAGGGACTCACTGTCGGAGTGAGTGAGGGACTCACTGTCGTAGTGAGTGAGGGTTGACTGTCGGAGTGAGTGAGGGACTCACTGTCGTAGTGAGTGAGGGTTCACTGTCGGAGTGAGTGAGGGTTCACTGTCGGAGTGAGTGAGGGTTCACTGTCGGAGTGAGTGAGGGTTCACTGTCGGAGTGAGTGAGGGTTCACTGTCGGAGTGAGTGAGGGACTCGCTGTCGGAGTTAGTGAGGGACTCACTGTCGGAGTGAGTGAGGATTCACTGTTGGAGTGAGTGAGGGTTCACTGTCGGAGTGAGTGAGGGTTCACTGTCGGAGTGAGTGAGGGACTCGCTGTCGGAGTGAGTGAGGGATTCGCTGTTGGAGTGAGTGAGGGTTCACTGTCGGAGTGAGTGAGGATTCACTGTCGGAGTGAGTGAGGGTTCACTGTCGGAGTGAGTGAGGGACTCACTGTCGGAGTGAGTGAGGGACTCACTGTCGTAGTGAGTGAGGGATTCGCTGTTGGAGTGAGTGAGGGATTCGCTGTTGGAGTGAGTGAGGGTTCACTGTCGGAGTGAGTGAGGGTTCACTGTCGGAGTGAGTGAGGGTTCACTGTTGGAGTGAGTGAGGGTTCACTGTCGGAGTGAGTGAGGGTTCACTGTTGCATGAGTGAGGGACTCGCTGTCGGAGTGAGTGAGGGATTCGCTGTTGGAGTGAGTGAGGGTTCACTGTCGGAGTGAGTGAGGGTTCACTGTTGGAGTGAGTGAGGGACTCGCTGTCGGAGTCAGTGAGGGATTCGCTGTTGGAGTGAGTGAGGGTTCACTGTCGGAGTGAGTGAGGGACTTGCTGTCGTAGTGAGTGAGAGTTCACTGTTGGAGTGAGTGAGGGACTCACTGTCGGAGTGAGTGAGGCACTCACTGTCGTAGTGAGTGAGAGTTCACTGTTGGAGTGAGTGAGTGACTCACTGTCGGAGTGAGTGAGGGATTCGCTGTTGGAGTGAGTGAGGGTTCACTGTCGGAGTGAGTGAGGGACTCACTGTCGGAGTGAGTGAGGGACTCACTGTCGGAGTGAGTGAGGGTTCACTGTCGGAGTGAGTGAGGGACTCACTGTCGGAGTGAGTGAGGGTTCACTGTTGGAGTGAGTGAGGGTTCACTGTCGGAGTGAGTGAGGGACTCACTTTCGGAGTGAGTGAGAGTTCACTGTCGGAGTGAGGGAGGGACTCACTGTCGGAGTGAGTGAGGGTTCACTGTCGGAGTGAGTGAGGGTTCACTGTTGGAGGGAGTGAGGGTTCACTGTCGGAGTGAGTGAGGGACTCACTGTCGGAGTGAGTGAGGGTTCACTGTCGGAGTGAGTGAGGGACTCACTGTCGGAGTGAGTGAGGGTTCACTGTCGGAGTGAGTGAGGGACTCACTGTCGGAGTGAGTGAGGGTTCACTGTCGGAGTGAGTGAGGATTCACTGTCGGAGTGAGTGAGGGTTCACTGTCGGAGTGAGTGAGGGACTCGCTGTCGGAGTGAGTGAGGGTTCACTGTCGGAGTGAGTGAGGATTCACTGTCGGAGTGAGTGAGGGTTCACTGTCGGAGTGAGTGAGGGTTCACTGTCGGAGTGAGTGAGGATTCACTGTCGGAGTGAGTGAGGGTTCACTGTCGGAGTGAGTGAGGGACTCGCTGACGGAGTGAGTGAGGGTTCACTGTCGGAGTGAGTGAGGGACTCACTGTTGGAGTGAGTGAGGGATTCGCTGTCGGAGTGAGTGAGGGTTCACTGTTGGAGTGAGTGAGGGTTCACTGTCGGAGTGAGTGAGGGACTCACTGTCGGAGTGAGTGAGGGTTCACTGTCGGAGTGAGTGAGGGACTCGCTGTCGGAGTGAGTGAGGGTTCACTGTCGGAGTGAGTGAGGGTTCACTGTCGGAGTGAGTGAGGGATTCGCTGTTGGAGTGAGTGAGGGTTCACTGTCGGAGTGAGTGAGGGTTCACTGTCGGAGTGAGTGAGGGTTCACTGTCGGAGTGTGTGAGCGACTCACTGTCGGAGTGAGTGAGGGTTCACTGTCGGAGTGAGTGAGGGTTCACTGTCGGAGTGAGTGAGGGTTCACTGTCGGAGTGAGTGAGGGACTCGCTGTCGGAGTTAGTGACTGACTCAGTGTCGGAGTGAGTGAGGGTTCACTGTCGGAGTGAGTGAGGGTTCACTGTCGGAGTGAGTGAGGGTTCACTGTCGGAGTGAGTGAGGGACTCACTGTCGGAGTTAGTGAGGGTTCACTGTCGGAGTGAGTGAGGGACTCACTGTCGGAGTGAGTGACGGTTCACTGTTGGAGTGAGTGAGGGTTCACTGTCGGAGTGAGTGAGGGACTCGCTGTCGGAGTGAGTGAGGGTTCACTGTCGGAGTGAGTGGGAGACTCACTGTCGGAGTGAGTGAGGGTTCACTGTCGGAGTGAGTGAGGGTTCACTGTCGGAGTGAGTGAGGGTTCACTGTCGGAGTGAGTGAGGGACTCGCTGTCGGAGTGAGTGAGGGTTCACTGTCGGAGTGAGTGAGGGACTCGCTGTCGGAGTGAGTGAGGGACTCGCTGTCGGAGTGAGTGGGAGACTCACTGTCGGAGTGAGTGAGGGTTCACTGTCGGAGTGAGTGAGGGACTCGCTGTCGGAGTGAGTGAGGGTTCACTGTCGGAGTGAGTGGGAGACTCACTGTCGGAGTGAGTGAGGGTTCACTGTCGGAGTGAGTGAGGGTTCACTGTCGGAGTGAGTGAGGGACTCGCTGTCGGAGTGAGTGAGGGTTCACTGTCGGAGTTAGTGAGGGTTCACTGTCGGAGTGAGTGAGGGTTCACTGTCGGAGTGAGTGAGGGACTCGCTGTCGTAGTGAGTGAGAGTTCACTGTTGGAGTGAGTGAGGGTTCACTGTCGGAGTGAGTGAGGGACTCACTGTCGGAGTGAGTGAGGGTTCACTGTCGGAGTGAGTGAGGGACTCACTGTCGGAGTGAGTGAGGGTTCACTGTCAGAGTGAGTGAGGGACTCACTGTCGGAGTGAGTGAGGGTTCACTGTCGGAGTGAGTGAGGGTTCACTGTCGGTGTGAGTGAGGGACTCGCTGTCGGAGTGAGTGAGGGTTCACTGTCGGAGTTAGTGAGGGTTCACTGTCGGAGTGAGTGAGGGTTCACTGTCGGAGTGAGTGAGGGACTCGCTGTCGGAGTGAGTGAGGGTTCACTGTCGGAGTGAGTGAGAGTTCACTGTTGGAGTGAGTGAGGATTCACTGTCGGAGTGAGTGAGGGTTCACTGTCGGAGTGAGTGAGGGACTCGCTGTCGGAGTGAGTGAGGGTTCACTGTCGGAGTGAGTGAGGGTTCACTGTTGGAGTGAGTGAGGGTTCACTGTCGGAGTCAGTGAGGGACTCACTGTCGGAGTGAGTGAGGGTTCACTGTCGGAGTGGGTGAGGGACTCACTGTCGGAGTGAGTGAGGGTTCACTGTTGGAGTGAGTGAGGGTTCACTGTCGGAGTGAGTGAGGGACTCGCTGTCGGAGTGAGTGAGGGTTCACTGTCGGAGTGAGTGAGGGTTCACTGTTGGAGTGAGTGTGTGGTCACTATCGGAGTGAGTGAGGATTCACTTTCGGAGTGTGTGAGGGACTCGCTGTCGGAGTGAGTGAGGGTTCACTGTCGGAGTGAGTGAGGGTTCACTGTCGGAGTGAGCGAGGGACTCGCTGTCGGAGTGAGTGAGCGACTCACTGTCGGAGTGAGTGAGGGACTCACTGTCGGAGTGAGTGAGGGTTCACTGTCGGAGTGAGTGAGGGACTCACTGTCGGAGTTAGTGAGGGTTCACTGTCGGAGTGAGTGAGGGTTCACTGTCGGAGTGAGTGAGGGTTCACTGTCGGAGTGAGTGAGCGACTCACTGTCGGAGTGAGTGAGGGACTCACTGTCGGAGTGAGTGAGGATTCACTGTCGGATTGAGTGAGGGTTCACTGTCGGTGTGAGTGAGGGACTCACTGTCGGAGTGAGTGAGGGTTCACTGTCGGAGTGAGTGAGGGTTCACTGTCGGAGTGAGTGAGGGTTCACTGTCGGAGTGAGTGAGGGACTCACTGTCGGAGTGAGTGAGGGTTCACTGTCGGATTGAGTGAGGGTTCACTGTCGGAGTCAGTGAGGGACTCGCTGACGGAGTGAGTGAGGGTTCACTGTCGGAGTGAGTGAGGGAGTCACTGTTGGAGTGAGTGAGGGACTCACTGTCGGAGTGAGTGAGGGTTCACTGTCGGAGTGAGTGAGGGTTCACTGTCGGAGTGAGTGAGGGACTCTCTGTCGGAGTGAGTGTTCACTGTCGGAGTGAGTGAGGGTTCACTGTCGGAGTGAGTGAGGGTTCACTGTCGGAGTGAGTGAGGGACTCACTGTCGGAGTGAGTGAGGGTTCACTGTCGGAGTGAGTGAGGGTTCACTGTCGGAGTGAGTGAGGGTTCACTGTCAGAGTGTGTGAGGGACTCACTGTCGGAGTGAGTGAGGGTTCACTCTCGGAGTGAGTGAGGGACTCGCTGTCGGAGTGAGTGAGGGTTCACTGTCGGAGTGAGTGAGGGTTCACTGTCGGAGTGAGTGAGGGACTCGCTGTCGGAGTGAGTGAGGGACTCACTTTCGGAGTGAGTGAGGGTTCACTGTCGGAGTGAGTGAGGGACTCGCTGTCGGAGTGAGTGAGGGTTCACTGTCGGAGTGAGTGAGGGTTCACTGTCGGAGTGAGTGAGGGTTCACTTTCGGAGTGAGTGAGGGACTCGCTGTCGGAGTGAGTGAGGGTTCACTGTCGGAGTGAGTGAGGGACTAATGTTAAAGTGAGTGAGGGTTCACTGTCGGAGTGAGTGAGGATTCACTGTCGGAGTGAGTGAGGGACTCGCTGTCGGAGTGAGTGAGGGTTCACTGTCGGAGTGAGTGATGAATCACTGTCGGAGTGAGTGAGGGTTCACTGTCGGAGTGAGTGAGGGACTCGCTGTCGGAGTGAGTGAGTGTTCACTGTCGGAGTGAGTGAGGGTTCACTGTCGGAGTGAGTGAGGGTTCACTGTCGGAGTGAGTGAGGGTTCACTGTCGGAGTGAGTGAGGGTTCACTGTCGGAGTGTGTGAGGGTTCACTGTCGGAGTGAGTGAGGGACTCACTGTCGGAGTGAGTGAGGGACTCACTGTCGGAGCGAGTGAGGGTTCACTGTCGGAGTGAGTGAGGGACTCTCTGTCGGAGTGAGTGAGGGTTCACTGTCGGAGTGAGTGAGGGACTCGCTGTCGGAGTGAGTGAGGGACTCACTGTCGGAGTGAGTGAGGGTTCACTGTCGGAGTGAGTGAGGGTTCACTGTCGGAGTGAGTGAGGGTTCACTGTCGGAGTGAGTGAGGGACTCACTGTCGTAGTGAGTGAGAGTTCACTGTTGGAGTGAGTGAGGGACTCACTGTTGGAGTGAGTGAGGGACTCGCTGTTGGAGTGAGTGAGGGTTCACTGTCGGAGTGAGTGAGGGACTCACTGTTGGAGTGAGTGAGTGTTCACTGTCGGAGTGAGTGAGGGTTCACTGTCGGAGTGAGTGAGGGTTCACTGTCGGAGTGAGTGAGGGTTCACTGTCGGAGTGAGTGAGGGACTCGCTGTCGGAGTGAGTGAGGATTCACTGTCGGAGTGAGTGAGGGTTCACTGTCGGAGTGAGTGAGGGTTCACTGTCGGAGTTAGTGAGGGTTCACTGTCGGAGTGAGTGAGGGACTCGCTGTCGGAGTGAGTGAGGGACTCACTGTCGGAGTGAGTGAGGGACTCGCTGTCGGAGTGAGTGAGGGACTCGCTGTCGGAGTGAGTGAGGGTTCACTGTCGGAGTGAGTGAGGGACTCGCTGTCGGAGTGTGTGAGGGACTCGCTGTCGGAGTGAGTGAGGGACTCGCTGTCGGAGTGAGTGAGGGTTCACTGTCGGAGTGAGTGAGGGTTCACTGTCGGAGTGAGTGAGGGACTCGCTGTCGGAGTGAGTGAGGGACTCACTGTCGGAGTGAGTGAGGGACTCGCTGTCGGAGTGAGTGAGGGACTCGCTGTCGGAGTGAGTGAGGGTTCACTGTCGGAGTGAGTGAGGGAGTCGTTGTCGGAGTGAGTGAGGGACTCGCTGTCGGAGTGAGTGAGGGTTCACTGTCGGAGTGAGTGAGGGTTCACTGTTGGAGTGAGTGAGGGTTCACTGTTGGAGTGAGTGAGGGTTCACTGTTGGAGTGAGTGATGATTCACTGTCGGAGTGAGTGAGGGTTCACTGTCGGAGTGAGTGAGGGTTCACTGTCGGAGTGAGTGAGGGTTCACTGTTGGAGTGAGTGAGGGTTCACTGTTGGAGTGAGTGAGGGACTCGCTGTCGGAGTGAGTGAGGGACTCACTGTCGGAGTGAGTGAGGGTTCACTGTCGGAGTGAGTGAGGGGTCACTGTCGGAGTGAGTGAGGGTTCACTGTCGGAGTGAGTGAGGGACTCGCTGTCGGAGTGAGTGAGGGTTCACTGTCGGAGTGAGTGAGGGACTCACTGTCGGAGTGAGTGAGGGTTCACTGTCGGAGTGAGTGAGGGTTCACTGTCGGAGTGAGTGAGGGTTCACTGTCGGAGTGAGTGAGGGACTCTCTGTCGGAGTGAGTGAGGATTCACTGTCGGAGTGAGTGAGGGACTCGCTGTCGGAGTGAGTGAGGGTTCACTGTCGGAGTGAGTGAGGGACTCGCTGTCGGAGTGAGTGAGGGTTCACTGTCGGAGTGAGTGAGGGTTCACTGTCGGAGTGAGTGAGGGACTCGCTGTCGGAGTGAATGAGGGTTCACTGTCGGAGTGAGTGATGATTCACTGTCGGAGTGAGTGAGGGACTCGCTGTCGGAGTGAGTGAGGGTTCACTGTCGGAGTGAGTGAGGGACTCGCTGTCGGAGTGAGTGAGGGTTCACTGTCGGAGTGAGTGAGAGACTCACTGTCGGAGTGAGTGAGGGTTCACTGTCGGAGTGAGTGAGGGTTCACTGTCGGAGTGAGTGAGGGACTCGCTGTCGGAGTTAGTGAGGGACTCACTGTCGGAGTGAGTGAGGGTTCACTGTTGGAGTGAGTGAGGGTTCACTGTCGGAGTGAGTGAGGGACTCGCTGTTGGAGTGAGTGAGGGACTCACTGTCGGAGTGAGTGAGGGTTCACTGTCGGAGTGAGTGAGGGTTCACTGTCGGAGTGAGTGAGGGACTCACTGTCGGAGTGAGTGAGGGTTCACTGTCGGAGTGAGTGAGGGTTCACTGTCGGAGTGAGTGAGGGTTCACTGTCGGAGTGAGTGAGGGACTCGCTGTCGGAGTTAGTGACTGACTCAGTGTCGGAGTGAGTGAGGGTTCACTGTCGGAGTGAGTGAGGGTTCACTGTCGGAGTGAGTGAGGGTTCACTGTCGGAGTGAGTGAGGGTTCACTGTCGGAGTGAGTGAGGGTTCACTGTCGGAGTGAGTGAGGGACTCACTGTCGGAGTGAGTGAGGGTTCACTGTCGGAGTGAGTTAGGGACTCACTGTCGGAGTGAGTGAGGGTTCACTGTCGGAGTGAGTGAGGGTTCACTGTCGGAGTGAGTGAGGGTTCACTGTCGGAGTGAGTGAGGGTTCACTGTCGGAGTTAGTGAGGGTTCACTGTCGGAGTGAGTGAGGGACTCGCTGTCGGAGTGAGTGAGGGACTCACTGTCGGAGTGAGTGAGGGACTCGCTGTCGGAGTGAGTGAGGGACTCGCTGTCGGAGTGAGTGAGGGTTCACTGTCGGAGTGAGTGAGGGTTCACTGTCGTAGTGAGTGAGAGTTCACTGTTGGAGTGAGTGAGGGACTCACTGTTGGAGTGAGTGAGGGACTCGCTGTTGGAGTGAGTGAGGGTTCACTGTCGGAGTGAGTGAGGGACTCACTGTTGGAGTGAGTGAGGGTTCACTGTCGGAGTGAGTGAGGGTTCACTGTCGGAGTGAGTGAGGGTTCACTGTCGGAGTGAGTGAGGGACTCGCTGTCGGAGTGAGTGAGGATTCACTGTCGGAGTGAGTGAGGGTTCACTGTCGGAGTGAGTGAGGGTTCACTGTCGGAGTTAGTGAGGGTTCACTGTCGGAGTGAGTGAGGGACTCGCTGTCGGAGTGAGTGAGGGACTCACTGTCGGAGTGAGTGAGGGACTCGCTGTCGGAGTGAGTGAGGGACTCGCTGTCGGAGTGAGTGAGGGTTCACTGTCGGAGTGAGTGAGGGACTCGCTGTCGGAGTGTGTGAGGGACTCGCTGTCGGAGGGAGTGAGGGACTCGCTGTCGGAGTGAGTGAGGGTTCACTGTCGGAGTGAGTGAGGGTTCACTGTCGGAGTGAGTGAGGGACTCGCTGTCGGAGTGAGTGAGGGACTCACTGTCGGAGTGAGTGAGGGACTCGCTGTCGGAGTGAGTGAGGGACTCGCTGTCGGAGTGAGTGAGGGTTCACTGTCGGAGTGAGTGAGGGACTCGTTGTCGGAGTGAGTGAGGGACTCGCTGTCGGAGTGAGTGAGGGTTCACTGTCGGAGTGAGTGAGGGTTCACTGTTGGAGTGAGTGAGGGTTCACTGTTGGAGTGAGTGATGATTCACTGTCGGAGTGAGTGAGGGTTCACTGTCGGAGTGAGTGAGGGTTCACTGTCGGAGTGAGTGAGGGTTCACTGTTGGAGTGAGTGAGGGTTCACTGTTGGAGTGAGTGAGGGACTCGCTGTCGGAGTGAGTGAGGGACTCACTGTCGGAGTGAGTGAGGGTTCACTGTCGGAGTGAGTGAGGGGTCACTGTCGGAGTGAGTGAGGGTTCACTGTCGGAGTGAGTGAGGGGTCACTGTCGGAGTGAGTGAGGGTTCACTGTCGGAGTGAGTGAGGGACTCGCTGTCGGAGTGAGTGAGGGTTCGCTGTCGGAGTGAGTGAGGGTTCACTGTCGGAGTGAGTGAGGGACTCACTGTCGGAGTGAGTGAGGGTTCACTGTCGGAGTGAGTGAGGGTTCACTGTCGGAGTGAGTGAGGGACTCTCTGTCGGAGTGAGTGAGGATTCACTGTCGGAGTGAGTGAGGGTTCACTGTCGGAGTGAGTGAGGGACTCGCTGTCGGAGTGAGTGAGGGTTCACTGTCGGAGTGAGTGAGGGTTCACTGTCGGAGTGAGTGAGGGACTCGCTGTCGGAGTGAATGAGGGTTCACTGTCGGAGTGAGTGATGATTCACTGTCGGAGTGAGTGAGGGACTCGCTGTCGGAGTGAGTGAGGGTTCACTGTCGGAGTGAGTGAGAGACTCACTGTCGGAGTGAGTGAGGGTTCACTGTCGGAGTGAGTGAGGGTTCACTGTCGGAGTGAGTGAGGGTTCACTGTCGGAGTGAGTGAGGGACTCGCTGTCGGAGTTAGTGAGGGACTCACTGTCGGAGTGAGTGAGGGTTCACTGTTGGAGTGAGTGAGGGTTCACTGTCGGAGTGAGTGAGGGACTCGCTGTTGGAGTGAGTGAGGGACTCACTGTCGGAGTGAGTGAGGGTTCACTGTCGGAGTGAGTGAGGGTTCACTGTCGGAGTGAGTGAGGGTTCACTGTCGGAGTGAGTGAGGGACTCACTGTCGGAGTGAGTGAGGGTTCACTGTCGGAGTGAGTGAGGGTTCACTGTCGGAGTGAGTGAGGGTTCACTGTCGGAGTGAGTGAGGGACTCGATGTCGGAGTTAGTGACTGACTCAGTGTCGGAGTGAGTGAGGGTTCACTGTCGGAGTGAGTGAGGGTTCACTGTCGGAGTGAGTGAGGGTTCACTGTCGGAGTGAGTGAGGGTTCACTGTCGGAGTGAGTGAGGGTTCACTGTCGGAGTGAGTGAGGGTTCACTGTTGGAGTGAGTGAGGGACTCACTGTCGGAGTGAGTGAGGGTTCACTGTCGGAGTGAGTTAGGGACTCACTGTCGGAGTGAGTGAGGGTTCACTGTCGGAGTGAGTGAGGGACTCACTCTCGGAGTTAGTGAGGGTTCACTGTCGGAGTGACTGAGGGTTCACTGTCGGAGTGAGTGAGGGACTCGCTGTCGTAGTGAGTGAGAGTTCACTGTTGGAGTGAGTGAGGGTTCACTGTCGGAGTGAGTGAGGGACTCACTGTCGGAGTGAGTGAGGGTTCACTGTCAGAGTGAGTGAGGGACTCGGTGTCGTAGTGAGTGAGAGTTCACTGTTGGAGTGAGTGAGGGTTCACTGTCGGAGTGTGGGAGGGACTCACTGTCGGAGTGAGTGAGGGACTCACTGTCGGAGTGAGTGAGGGTTCACTGTCGGAGTGAGTGAGGGTTCACTGTCGGAGTGAGTGAGGGACTCACTGTCGGAGTGAGTGAGGGTTCACTGTCGGAGTGAGTGAGGGTTCACTGTCGGAGTGAGTGAGGGACTCACTGTCGGAGTGAGTGAGGGTTCACTGTCGGAGTGAGTGAGGTTTCACTGTCGGAGTGAGTGAGGGTTCACTGTCGGAGTGAGTGAGGGACTCACTGTCGGAGTGAGTGAGGGTTCACTGTCGGAGTGAGTGAGGGACTCACTGTCGGAGTGAGTGAGGGACTAATGTTAAAGTGAGTGAGGGTTTACTGTCGGAGTGAGTGAGGATTCACTGTCGGAGTGAGTGAGGGTTCACTGTCGGAGTGAGTGAGGGACTCACTGTCGGTGTGAGTGAGGGTTCACTGTCGGAGTGAGTGAGGGACTCGCTGTCGGAGTGAGTGAGGGTTCACTATCGGAGTGAGTGAGGGACTCACTGTCGGAGTGAGTGAGGGTTCACTGTCGGAGTGAGTGAGGGACTCGCTGTCGGAGTGAGTGAGGGTTCACTGTCGGAGTGAGTGAGGGTTCACTGTTGGAGTGTCTGAGGGACTCGCTGTCGGAGTGAGTGAGGGTTCACTGTCGGAGTGAGTGAGGGACTTGCTGTCGGAGTGAGTGAGGGTTCACTGTCGGAGTGAGTGAGGGACTCACTGTCGGAGTGAGTGAGGGACTCACTGTCGGAGTGAGTGAGGGTTCACTGTCGGAGTGAGTGAGGGTTCACTGTCGGAGTGTGTGAGGGTTCACTGTCGGAGTCAGTGAGGGACTCACTGTCGGAGTGAGTGAGGGACTCACTGTCGGAGCGAGTGAGGGTTCACTGTCGGAGTGAGTGATGGACTCTCTGTCGGAGTGAGTGAGGGTTCACTGTCGGAGTGAGTGAGGGACTCACTGTCGGAGTGAGTGAGGGTTCACTGTTGGAGTGAGTGAGGGTTCACTGTCGGAGTGAGTGAGGGACTCGCTGTCGGAGTGCGTGAGGGACTCGCTGTCGGAGTGAGTGAGGGTTCACTGTCGGAGTGAGTGAGGGTTCACTGTTGGAGTGAGTGAGGGTTCACTGTCGGAGTGAGTGAGGGTTCACTGTCGGAGTGAGTGAGGGTTCACTGTCGGAGTGAGTGAGGGACTTGCTGTCGGAGTGAGTGAGGGTTCACTGTCGGAGTGAGTGAGGGTTCACTGTCGGAGTGAGTGAGGGTTCACTGTCGGAGTGAGTGAGGGTTCACTGTCGGAGTGAGTGAGGGACTTGCTGTCGGAGTGAGTGAGGGTTCACTGTCGGAGTGAGTGAGGGACTCACTGTCGGAGTGAGTGAGGGACTCACTGTCGGAGTGAGTGAGGGTTCACTGTCGGAGTGAGTGAGGGTTCACTGTCGGAGTGTGTGAGGGTTCACTGTCGGAGTGAGTGAGGGACTCACTGTCGGAGTGAGTGAGGGACTCGCTGTCGGAGTGAGTGAGGGACTCGCTGTCGGAGTGAGTGAGGGACTCACTGTCGGAGCGAGTGATGGTTCACTGTCGGAGTGAGTGAGGGACTCACTGTCGGAGTGAGTGAGGGTTCCCTGTCGGAGTGAGTGAGGGACTCGCTGTCGGAGTGAGTGAGGGACTCACTGTCGGAGTGAGTGAGGGTTCACTGTTGGAGTGAGTGAGGGTTCACTGTTGGAGTGAGTGAGGGTTCACTGTTGGAGTGAGTGAGGGTTCACTGTCGGAGTGAGTGAGGGACTCGCTGTCGGAGTGAGTGAGGGACTCACTGTCGGAGTGAGTGAGGGTTCACTGTCGGAGTGAGTGAGGGTTCACTGTCGGAGTGAGTGAGGGACTCACTGTCGGAGTGAGTGAGGGTTCACTGTCGGAGTGAGTGAGGGTTCACTGTTGGAGTGAGTGAGGGTTCACTGTTGGAGTGAGTGAGGGTTCACTGTTGGAGTGAGTGAGGGTTCACTGTCGGAGTGAGTGAGGGACTCACTGTCGGAGTGAGTGAGGGTTCACTGTCGGAGTGAGTGAGGGTTCACTGTCGGAGTGAGTGAGGGACTCACTGTCGTAGTGAGTGAGAGTTCACTGTTGGAGTGAGTGAGGGACTCACTGTTGGAGTGAGTGAGGGACTCGCTGTCGGAGTGAGTGAGGGTTCACTGTCGGAGTGAGTGAGGGACTCGCTGTCGGAGTGAGTGAGAGACTCACTGTTGGAGTGAGTGAGGGTTCACTGTCGGAGTGAGTGAGGGACTCGCTGTCGGAGTGAGTGAGGGACTCGCTGTCGGAGTGAGTGAGGGTTCACTGTCGGAGTGAGTGAGGGACTCGCTGTCGGAGTGAGTGAGGGACTCGCTGTCGGAGTGAGTGAGGGTTCACTGTTGGAGTGAGTGAGGGTTCACTGTCGGAGTGAGTGAGGGACTCGCTGTCGGAGTGAGTGAGGGTTCACTGTTGGAGTGAGTGAGGGTTCACTGTTGGAGTGAGTGAGGGTTCACTGTCGGAGTGAGTGAGGGACTCACTGTCGGAGTGAGTGAGGGTTCACTGTCGGAGTGAGTGAGGGACTCACTGTCGGAGTGAGTGAGGGTTCACTGTTGGAGTGAGTGAGGGTTCACTGTCGGAGTGAGTGAGGGACTCACTGTCGGAGTGAGTGAGGGTTCACTGTTGGAGTGAGTGAGGGACTCACTGTCGGAGTGAGTGAGGGACTCACTGTCGGAGTGAGTGAGGATTCACTGTCGGAGTGAGTGAGGGACTCGCTGTCGGAGTGAGTGAGGGACTCGCTGTCGGAGTGAGTGAGGGACTCGCTGTCGGAGTGAGTGAGGGTTCACTGTTGGAGTGAGTGAGGGTTCACTGTCGGAGTGAGTGAGGGACTCGCTGTCGGAGTGAGTGAGGGTTCACTGTCGGAGTGAGTGAGGGTTCACTGTCGGAGTGAGTGAGGGACTCACTGTCAGAGTGAGTGAGGGACTCGCTGTCGGAGTGAGTGAGGGTTCACTGTCGGAGTGAGTGAGGGACTCGCTGTCGGAGTGAGTGAGAGACTCACTGTCGGAGTGAGTGAGGGACTCACTGTCGGAGTGAGTGAGGGTTCACTGTTGGAGTGAGTGAGGGTTCACTGTCGGAGTGAGTGAGGGACTCGTTGTCGGAGTGAGTGAGGGACTCACTGTCGGAGTGAGTGAGGGTTCACTGTCGGAGTGAGTGAGGGACTCACTGTCGGAGTGAGTGAGGGTTCACTGTCGGAGTGAGTGAGGGACTCACTGTCGGAGTGAGTGAGGGACTCACTGTCGGAGTGAGTGAGGATTCACTGTCGGAGTGAGTGAGGGACTCGCTGTCGGAGTGAGTGAGGGACTCGCTGTCGGAGTGAGTGAGGGACTCGCTGTCGGAGTGAGTGAGGGTTCACTGTTGGAGTGAGTGAGGGTTCACTGTCGGAGTGAGTGAGGGACTCGCTGTCGGAGTGAGTGAGGGTTCACTGTCGGAGTGAGTGAGGGTTCACTGTCGGAGTGAGTGAGGGACTCACTGTCAGAGTGAGTGAGGGACTCGCTGTCGGAGTGAGTGAGGGTTCACTGTCGGAGTGAGTGAGGGACTCGCTGTCGGAGTGAGTGAGAGACTCACTGTCGGAGTGAGTGAGGGTTCACTGTCGGAGTGAGTGAGGGACTCGCTGTCGGAGTGAGTGAGGGTTCACTGTCGGAGTGAGTGAGGGTTCACTGTCGGAGTGAGTGAGGGACTCGCTGTCGGAGTGAGTGAGGGTTCACTGTCGGAGTGAGTGAGGGTTCACTGTCGGAGTGAGTGAGGGTTCACTGTCGGAGTGAGTGAGGGTTCACTGTCGGAGTGAGTGAGGGACTCGCTGTCGGAGTGAGTGAGGGTTCACTGTCGGAGTGAGTGAGGGACTCACTGTCAGAGTGAGTGAGGGACTCGCTGTCGGAGTGAGTGAGGGTTCACTGTCGGAGTGAGTGAGGGTTCACTGTCGGAGTGAGTGAGGGACTCGCTGTCGGAGTGAGTGAGGGTTCACTGTCGGAGTGAGTGAGGGACTCGCTGTCGGAGTGAGTGAGGGTTCACTGTCGGAGTGAGTGAGGGACTCGCTGTCGGAGTGAGTGAGAGACTCACTGTCGGAGTGAGTGAGGGTTCACTGTCGGAGTGAGTGAGGGTTCACTGTCGGAGTGAGTGAGGGACTCACTGTCGGAGTGAGTGAGGGTTCACTGTCGGAGTCAGTGAGGGACTCACTGTCGGAGTGAGTGAGGGTTCACTGTCGGAGTGAGTGAGGGTTCACTGTCGGAGTGAGTGAGGGTTCACTGTCGGAGTGAGTGAGGGTTCACTGTCGGAGTGAGTGAGGGACTCACTGTCGGAGTGAGTGAGGGTTCACTGTCGGAGTGAGTGAGGGACTCGCTGTCGGAGTCAGTGAGGGACTCACTGTCGGAGTGAGTGAGGGTTCACTGTCGGAGTGAGTGAGGGTTCACTGTCGGAGTGAGTGAGGGTTCACTGTCGGAGTGAGTGAGGGTTCACTGTCGGAGTGAGTGAGGGACTCACTGTCGGAGTGAGTGAGGGACTCGCTGTAGGAGTGAGTGAGGGTTCACTGTCGGAGTGAGTGAGGGACTCGCTGTTGGAGTGAGTGAGGGACTCACTGTCGGAGTGAGTGAGGGTTCACTCTGTCGGAGTGAGTGAGGGTTCACTGTCGGAGTGAGTGAGGGTTCACTGTCGGAGTGAGTGAGGGTAACCTGTCGGAGTGGGTGAGGGTTCACTGTCAGAGTGAGTGAGGGACTCACTGTTGGAGTGAGTGAGGGACTCGCTGTAGGAGTGAGTGAGGGTTCACTGTCGGAGTGAGTGAGGGTTCACTGTCGGAGTGAGTGAGGGACTCGCTGTCGGAGTTAGTGACTGACTCAGTGTCGGAGTGAGTGAGGGTTCACTGTCGGAGTGAGTGAGGGTTCACTGTCGGAGTGAGTGAGGGACTCGCTGTCGGAGTGAGTGAGGGTTCACTGTTGGAGTGAGTGAGGGACTCACTGTCGGAGTGAGTGAGGGTTCACTGTCGGAGTGAGTGAGGGACTCACTGTCGGAGTGAGTGAGGGACTCGCTGTCGGAGTGAGTGAGGGTTCACTGTCGGAGTGAGTGAGGGTTCACTGTCGGAGTGAGTGAGGGATTCGCTGTTGGAGTGAGTGAGGGTTCACTGTCGGAGTGAGTGAGGATTCACTGTCGGAGTGAGTGAGGGTTCACTGTCGGAGTGAGTGAGGGTTCACTGTCGGAGTGAGTGAGGGTTCACTGTCGGAGTGTGTGAGCGACTCACTGTCGGAGTGAGTGAGGGTTCACTGTCGGAGTGAGTGAGGGTTCACTGTCGGAGTGAGTGAGGGTTCACTGTCGGAGTGAGTGAGGGTTCACTGTCGGAGTGAGTGAGGGTTCACTGTCGGAGTGAGTGAGGGACTCACTGTCGGAGTGAGTGAGGGTTCACTGTCGGAGTTAGTGAGGGTTCACTGTCGGAGTGAGTGAGGGACTCGCTGTCGGAGTGAGTGAGGGTTCACTGTCGGAGTGAGTGGGAGACTCACTGTCGGAGTGAGTGAGGGTTCACTGTCGGAGTGAGTGAGGGTTCACTGTCGGAGTGAGTGAGGGTTCACTGTCGGAGTGAGTGAGGGACTCGCTGTCGGAGTGAGTGAGGGTTCACTGTCGGAGTGAGTGGGAGACTCACTGTCGGAGTGAGTGAGGGTTCACTGTCGGAGTGAGTGAGGGTTCACTGTCGGAGTGAGTGAGGGACTCGCTGTCGGAGTGAGTGAGGGTTCACTGTCGGAGTGAGTGAGAATTCACTGTCGGAGTGAGTGAGGGACTCACTGTCGGAGTGAGTGAGGGTTCACTGTCAGAGTGAGTGAGGGACTCACTGTCGGAGTGAGTGAGGGTTCACTGTCGGAGTGAGTGAGGGTTCACTGTCGGAGTGAGTGAGGGACTCGCTGTCGGAGTGAGTGAGGGTTCACTGTCGGAGTGAGTGAGGGTTCACTGTCGGAGTGAGTGAGGGACTCACTGTCGTAGTGAGTGAGAGTTCACTGTTGGAGTGAGTGAGGGACTCACTGTTGGAGTGAGTGAGGGACTCGCTGTTGGAGTGAGTGAGGGTTCACTGTCGGAGTGAGTGAGGGACTCACTGTTGGAGTGAGTGAGGGTTCACTGTCGGAGTGAGTGAGGGTTCACTGTCGGAGTGAGTGAGGGTTCACTGTCGGAGTGAGTGAGGGTTCACTGTCGGAGTGAGTGAGGGACTCGCTGTCGGAGTGAGTGAGGATTCACTGTCGGAGTGAGTGAGGGTTCACTGTCGGAGTGAGTGAGGGTTCACTGTCGGAGTTAGTGAGGGTTCACTGTCGGAGTGAGTGAGGGACTCGCTGTCGGAGTGAGTGAGGGACTCACTGTCGGAGTGAGTGAGGGACTCGCTGTCGGAGTGAGTGAGGGACTCGCTGTCGGAGTGAGTGAGGGTTCACTGTCGGAGTGAGTGAGGGACTCGCTGTCGGAGTGTGTGAGGGACTCGCTGTCGGAGTGAGTGAGGGACTCGCTGTCGGAGTGAGTGAGGGTTCACTGTCGGAGTGAGTGAGGGTTCACTGTCGGAGTGAGTGAGGGACTCGCTGTCGGAGTGAGTGAGGGACTCACTGTCGGAGTGAGTGAGGGACTCGCTGTCGGAGTGAGTGAGGGACTCGCTGTCGGAGTGAGTGAGGGTTCACTGTCGGAGTGAGTGAGGGAGTCGTTGTCGGAGTGAGTGAGGGACTCGCTGTCGGAGTGAGTGAGGGTTCACTGTCGGAGTGAGTGAGGGTTCACTGTTGGAGTGAGTGAGGGTTCACTGTTGGAGTGAGTGAGGGTTCACTGTTGGAGTGAGTGATGATTCACTGTCGGAGTGAGTGAGGGTTCACTGTCGGAGTGAGTGAGGGTTCACTGTCGGAGTGAGTGAGGGTTCACTGTTGGAGTGAGTGAGGGTTCACTGTTGGAGTGAGTGAGGGACTCGCTGTCGGAGTGAGTGAGGGACTCACTGTCGGAGTGAGTGAGGGTTCACTGTCGGAGTGAGTGAGGGGTCACTGTCGGAGTGAGTGAGGGTTCACTGTCGGAGTGAGTGAGGGACTCGCTGTCGGAGTGAGTGAGGGTTCACTGTCGGAGTGAGTGAGGGACTCACTGTCGGAGTGAGTGAGGGTTCACTGTCGGAGTGAGTGAGGGTTCACTGTCGGAGTGAGTGAGGGTTCACTGTCGGAGTGAGTGAGGGACTCTCTGTCGGAGTGAGTGAGGATTCACTGTCGGAGTGAGTGAGGGACTCGCTGTCGGAGTGAGTGAGGGTTCACTGTCGGAGTGAGTGAGGGACTCGCTGTCGGAGTGAGTGAGGGTTCACTGTCGGAGTGAGTGAGGGTTCACTGTCGGAGTGAGTGAGGGACTCGCTGTCGGAGTGAATGAGGGTTCACTGTCGGAGTGAGTGATGATTCACTGTCGGAGTGAGTGAGGGACTCGCTGTCGGAGTGAGTGAGGGTTCACTGTCGGAGTGAGTGAGGGACTCGCTGTCGGAGTGAGTGAGGGTTCACTGTCGGAGTGAGTGAGGGACTCACTGTCGGAGTGAGTGAGGGTTCACTGTCGGAGTGAGTGAGGGTTCACTGTCGGAGTGAGTGAGGGACTCGCTGTCGGAGTTAGTGAGGGACTCACTGTCGGAGTGAGTGAGGGTTCACTGTTGGAGTGAGTGAGGGTTCACTGTCGGAGTGAGTGAGGGACTCGCTGTTGGAGTGAGTGAGGGACTCACTGTCGGAGTGAGTGAGGGTTCACTGTCGGAGTGAGTGAGGGTTCACTGTCGGAGTGAGTGAGGGACTCACTGTCGGAGTGAGTGAGGGTTCACTGTCGGAGTGAGTGAGGGTTCACTGTCGGAGTGAGTGAGGGTTCACTGTCGGAGTGAGTGAGGGACTCGCTGTCGGAGTTAGTGACTGACTCAGTGTCGGAGTGAGTGAGGGTTCACTGTCGGAGTGAGTGAGGGTTCACTGTCGGAGTGAGTGAGGGTTCACTGTCGGAGTGAGTGAGGGTTCACTGTCGGAGTGAGTGAGGGTTCACTGTCGGAGTGAGTGAGGGACTCACTGTCGGAGTGAGTGAGGGTTCACTGTCGGAGTGAGTTAGGGACTCACTGTCGGAGTGAGTGAGGGTTCACTGTCGGAGTGAGTGAGGGTTCACTGTCGGAGTGAGTGAGGGTTCACTGTCGGAGTGAGTGAGGGTTCACTGTCGGAGTGAGTGAGGGTTCACTGTCGGAGTTAGTGAGGGTTCACTGTCGGAGTGAGTGAGGGACTCGCTGTCGGAGTGAGTGAGGGACTCACTGTCGGAGTGAGTGAGGGACTCGCTGTCGGAGTGAGTGAGGGACTCGCTGTCGGAGTGAGTGAGGGTTCACTGTCGGAGTGAGTGAGGGTTCACTGTCGTAGTGAGTGAGAGTTCACTGTTGGAGTGAGTGAGGGACTCACTGTTGGAGTGAGTGAGGGACTCGCTGTTGGAGTGAGTGAGGGTTCACTGTCGGAGTGAGTGAGGGACTCACTGTTGGAGTGAGTGAGGGTTCACTGTCGGAGTGAGTGAGGGTTCACTGTCGGAGTGAGTGAGGGTTCACTGTCGGAGTGAGTGAGGGACTCGCTGTCGGAGTGAGTGAGGATTCACTGTCGGAGTGAGTGAGGGTTCACTGTCGGAGTGAGTGAGGGTTCACTGTCGGAGTTAGTGAGGGTTCACTGTCGGAGTGAGTGAGGGACTCGCTGTCGGAGTGAGTGAGGGACTCACTGTCGGAGTGAGTGAGGGACTCGCTGTCGGAGTGAGTGAGGGACTCGCTGTCGGAGTGAGTGAGGGTTCACTGTCGGAGTGAGTGAGGGACTCGCTGTCGGAGTGTGTGAGGGACTCGCTGTCGGAGGGAGTGAGGGACTCGCTGTCGGAGTGAGTGAGGGTTCACTGTCGGAGTGAGTGAGGGTTCACTGTCGGAGTGAGTGAGGGACTCGCTGTCGGAGTGAGTGAGGGACTCACTGTCGGAGTGAGTGAGGGACTCGCTGTCGGAGTGAGTGAGGGACTCGCTGTCGGAGTGAGTGAGGGTTCACTGTCGGAGTGAGTGAGGGACTCGTTGTCGGAGTGAGTGAGGGACTCGCTGTCGGAGTGAGTGAGGGTTCACTGTCGGAGTGAGTGAGGGTTCACTGTTGGAGTGAGTGAGGGTTCACTGTTGGAGTGAGTGATGATTCACTGTCGGAGTGAGTGAGGGTTCACTGTCGGAGTGAGTGAGGGTTCACTGTCGGAGTGAGTGAGGGTTCACTGTTGGAGTGAGTGAGGGTTCACTGTTGGAGTGAGTGAGGGACTCGCTGTCGGAGTGAGTGAGGGACTCACTGTCGGAGTGAGTGAGGGTTCACTGTCGGAGTGAGTGAGGGGTCACTGTCGGAGTGAGTGAGGGTTCACTGTCGGAGTGAGTGAGGGGTCACTGTCGGAGTGAGTGAGGGTTCACTGTCGGAGTGAGTGAGGGACTCGCTGTCGGAGTGAGTGAGGGTTCGCTGTCGGAGTGAGTGAGGGTTCACTGTCGGAGTGAGTGAGGGACTCACTGTCGGAGTGAGTGAGGGTTCACTGTCGGAGTGAGTGAGGGTTCACTGTCGGAGTGAGTGAGGGACTCTCTGTCGGAGTGAGTGAGGATTCACTGTCGGAGTGAGTGAGGGTTCACTGTCGGAGTGAGTGAGGGACTCGCTGTCGGAGTGAGTGAGGGTTCACTGTCGGAGTGAGTGAGGGTTCACTGTCGGAGTGAGTGAGGGACTCGCTGTCGGAGTGAATGAGGGTTCACTGTCGGAGTGAGTGAGGGTTCACTGTCGGAGTGAGTGAGGGTTCACTGTCGGAGTGAGTGAGGGACTCGCTGTCGGAGTGAGTGAGGGTTCACTGTCGGAGTGAGTGAGAGACTCACTGTCGGAGTGAGTGAGGGTTCACTGTCGGAGTGAGTGAGGGACTCGCTGTCGGAGTGAGTGAGGGTTCACTGTCGGAGTGAGTGAGAGACTCACTGTCGGAGTGAGTGAGGGTTCACTGTCGGAGTGAGTGAGGGTTCACTGTCGGAGTGAGTGAGGGTTCACTGTCGGAGTGAGTGAGGGACTCGCTGTCGGAGTTAGTGAGGGACTCACTGTCGGAGTGAGTGAGGGTTCACTGTTGGAGTGAGTGAGGGTTCACTGTCGGAGTGAGTGAGGGACTCGCTGTTGGAGTGAGTGAGGGACTCACTGTCGGAGTGAGTGAGGGTTCACTGTCGGAGTGAGTGAGGGTTCACTGTCGGAGTGAGTGAGGGTTCACTGTCGGAGTGAGTGAGGGACTCACTGTCGGAGTGAGTGAGGGTTCACTGTCGGAGTGAGTGAGGGTTCACTGTCGGAGTGAGTGAGGGTTCACTGTCGGAGTGAGTGAGGGACTCGCTGTCGGAGTTAGTGACTGACTCAGTGTCGGAGTGAGTGAGGGTTCACTGTCGGAGTGAGTGAGGGTTCACTGTCGGAGTGAGTGAGGGTTCACTGTCGGAGTGAGTGAGGGTTCACTGTCGGAGTGAGTGAGGGTTCACTGTTGGAGTGAGTGAGGGACTCACTGTCGGAGTGAGTGAGGGTTCACTGTCGGAGTGAGTTAGGGACTCACTGTCGGAGTGAGTGAGGGTTCACTGTCGGAGTGAGTGAGGGACTCACTCTCGGAGTTAGTGAGGGTTCACTGTCGGAGTGACTGAGGGTTCACTGTCGGAGTGAGTGAGGGACTCGCTGTCGTAGTGAGTGAGAGTTCACTGTTGGAGTGAGTGAGGGTTCACTGTCGGAGTGAGTGAGGGACTCACTGTCGGAGTGAGTGAGGGTTCACTGTCAGAGTGAGTGAGGGACTCGGTGTCGTAGTGAGTGAGAGTTCACTGTTGGAGTGAGTGAGGGTTCACTGTCGGAGTGTGGGAGGGACTCACTGTCGGAGTGAGTGAGGGACTCACTGTCGGAGTGAGTGAGGGTTCACTGTCGGAGTGAGTGAGGGTTCACTGTCGGAGTGAGTGAGGGACTCACTGTCGGAGTGAGTGAGGGTTCACTGTCGGAGTGAGTGAGGGTTCACTGTCGGAGTGAGTGAGGGACTCACTGTCGGAGTGAGTGAGGGTTCACTGTCGGAGTGAGTGAGGTTTCACTGTCGGAGTGAGTGAGGGTTCACTGTCGGAGTGAGTGAGGGACTCACTGTCGGAGTGAGTGAGGGTTCACTGTCGGAGTGAGTGAGGGACTCACTGTCGGAGTGAGTGAGGGACTAATGTTAAAGTGAGTGAGGGTTTACTGTCGGAGTGAGTGAGGATTCACTGTCGGAGTGAGTGAGGGTTCACTGTCGGAGTGAGTGAGGGACTCACTGTCGGTGTGAGTGAGGGTTCACTGTCGGAGTGAGTGAGGGACTCGCTGTCGGAGTGAGTGAGGGTTCACTATCGGAGTGAGTGAGGGACTCACTGTCGGAGTGAGTGAGGGTTCACTGTCGGAGTGAGTGAGGGACTCGCTGTCGGAGTGAGTGAGGGTTCACTGTCGGAGTGAGTGAGGGTTCACTGTTGGAGTGTCTGAGGGACTCGCTGTCGGAGTGAGTGAGGGTTCACTGTCGGAGTGAGTGAGGGACTTGCTGTCGGAGTGAGTGAGGGTTCACTGTCGGAGTGAGTGAGGGACTCACTGTCGGAGTGAGTGAGGGACTCACTGTCGGAGTGAGTGAGGGTTCACTGTCGGAGTGAGTGAGGGTTCACTGTCGGAGTGTGTGAGGGTTCACTGTCGGAGTCAGTGAGGGACTCACTGTCGGAGTGAGTGAGGGACTCACTGTCGGAGCGAGTGAGGGTTCACTGTCGGAGTGAGTGATGGACTCTCTGTCGGAGTGAGTGAGGGTTCACTGTCGGAGTGAGTGAGGGACTCACTGTCGGAGTGAGTGAGGGTTCACTGTTGGAGTGAGTGAGGGTTCACTGTCGGAGTGAGTGAGGGACTCGCTGTCGGAGTGCGTGAGGGACTCGCTGTCGGAGTGAGTGAGGGTTCACTGTCGGAGTGAGTGAGGGTTCACTGTTGGAGTGAGTGAGGGTTCACTGTCGGAGTGAGTGAGGGTTCACTGTCGGAGTGAGTGAGGGTTCACTGTCGGAGTGAGTGAGGGACTTGCTGTCGGAGTGAGTGAGGGTTCACTGTCGGAGTGAGTGAGGGTTCACTGTCGGAGTGAGTGAGGGTTCACTGTCGGAGTGAGTGAGGGTTCACTGTCGGAGTGAGTGAGGGACTTGCTGTCGGAGTGAGTGAGGGTTCACTGTCGGAGTGAGTGAGGGACTCACTGTCGGAGTGAGTGAGGGACTCACTGTCGGAGTGAGTGAGGGACTCACTGTCGGAGTGAGTGAGGGTTCACTGTCGGAGTGTGTGAGGGTTCACTGTCGGAGTGAGTGAGGGACTCACTGTCGGAGTGAGTGAGGGACTCGCTGTCGGAGTGAGTGAGGGACTCGCTGTCGGAGTGAGTGAGGGACTCACTGTCGGAGCGAGTGATGGTTCACTGTCGGAGTGAGTGAGGGACTCACTGTCGGAGTGAGTGAGGGTTCCCTGTCGGAGTGAGTGAGGGACTCGCTGTCGGAGTGAGTGAGGGACTCACTGTCGGAGTGAGTGAGGGTTCACTGTTGGAGTGAGTGAGGGTTCACTGTTGGAGTGAGTGAGGGTTCACTGTTGGAGTGAGTGAGGGTTCACTGTCGGAGTGAGTGAGGGACTCGCTGTCGGAGTGAGTGAGGGACTCACTGTCGGAGTGAGTGAGGGTTCACTGTCGGAGTGAGTGAGGGTTCACTGTCGGAGTGAGTGAGGGACTCACTGTCGGAGTGAGTGAGGGTTCACTGTCGGAGTGAGTGAGGGTTCACTGTTGGAGTGAGTGAGGGTTCACTGTTGGAGTGAGTGAGGGTTCACTGTTGGAGTGAGTGAGGGTTCACTGTCGGAGTGAGTGAGGGACTCGCTGTCGGAGTGAGTGAGGGACTCACTGTCGGAGTGAGTGAGGGTTCACTGTCGGAGTGAGTGAGGGACTCACTGTCGGAGTGAGTGAGGGTTCACTGTCGGAGTGAGTGAGGGTTCACTGTCGGAGTGAGTGAGGGACTCACTGTCGTAGTGAGTGAGAGTTCACTGTTGGAGTGAGTGAGGGACTCACTGTTGGAGTGAGTGAGGGACTCGCTGTCGGAGTGAGTGAGGGTTCACTGTCGGAGTGAGTGAGGGACTCGCTGTCGGAGTGAGTGAGAGACTCACTGTTGGAGTGAGTGAGGGTTCACTGTCGGAGTGAGTGAGGGACTCGCTGTCGGAGTGAGTGAGGGACTCGCTGTCGGAGTGAGTGAGGGTTCACTGTCGGAGTGAGTGAGGGACTCGCTGTCGGAGTGAGTGAGGGACTCGCTGTCGGAGTGAGTGAGGGTTCACTGTTGGAGTGAGTGAGGGTTCACTGTCGGAGTGAGTGAGGGACTCGCTGTCGGAGTGAGTGAGGGTTCACTGTTGGAGTGAGTGAGGGTTCACTGTTGGAGTGAGTGAGGGTTCACTGTCGGAGTGAGTGAGGGACTCACTGTCGGAGTGAGTGAGGGTTCACTGTCGGAGTGAGTGAGGGACTCACTGTCGGAGTGAGTGAGGGTTCACTGTTGGAGTGAGTGAGGGTTCACTGTCGGAGTGAGTGAGGGACTCACTGTCGGAGTGAGTGAGGGTTCACTGTTGGAGTGAGTGAGGGACTCACTGTCGGAGTGAGTGAGGGACTCACTGTCGGAGTGAGTGAGGATTCACTGTCGGAGTGAGTGAGGGACTCGCTGTCGGAGTGAGTGAGGGACTCGCTGTCGGAGTGAGTGAGGGACTCGCTGTCGGAGTGAGTGAGGGTTCACTGTTGGAGTGAGTGAGGGTTCACTGTCGGAGTGAGTGAGGGACTCGCTGTCGGAGTGAGTGAGGGTTCACTGTCGGAGTGAGTGAGGGTTCACTGTCGGAGTGAGTGAGGGACTCACTGTCAGAGTGAGTGAGGGACTCGCTGTCGGAGTGAGTGAGGGTTCACTGTCGGAGTGAGTGAGGGACTCGCTGTCGGAGTGAGTGAGAGACTCACTGTCGGAGTGAGTGAGGGACTCACTGTCGGAGTGAGTGAGGGTTCACTGTTGGAGTGAGTGAGGGTTCACTGTCGGAGTGAGTGAGGGACTCGTTGTCGGAGTGAGTGAGGGACTCACTGTCGGAGTGAGTGAGGGTTCACTGTCGGAGTGAGTGAGGGACTCACTGTCGGAGTGAGTGAGGGTTCACTGTCGGAGTGAGTGAGGGACTCACTGTCGGAGTGAGTGAGGGACTCACTGTCGGAGTGAGTGAGGATTCACTGTCGGAGTGAGTGAGGGACTCGCTGTCGGAGTGAGTGAGGGACTCGCTGTCGGAGTGAGTGAGGGACTCGCTGTCGGAGTGAGTGAGGGTTCACTGTTGGAGTGAGTGAGGGTTCACTGTCGGAGTGAGTGAGGGACTCGCTGTCGGAGTGAGTGAGGGTTCACTGTCGGAGTGAGTGAGGGTTCACTGTCGGAGTGAGTGAGGGACTCACTGTCAGAGTGAGTGAGGGACTCGCTGTCGGAGTGAGTGAGGGTTCACTGTCGGAGTGAGTGAGGGACTCGCTGTCGGAGTGAGTGAGAGACTCACTGTCGGAGTGAGTGAGGGTTCACTGTCGGAGTGAGTGAGGGACTCGCTGTCGGAGTGAGTGAGGGTTCACTGTCGGAGTGAGTGAGGGTTCACTGTCGGAGTGAGTGAGGGACTCGCTGTCGGAGTGAGTGAGGGTTCACTGTCGGAGTGAGTGAGGGTTCACTGTCGGAGTGAGTGAGGGTTCACTGTCGGAGTGAGTGAGGGTTCACTGTCGGAGTGAGTGAGGGACTCGCTGTCGGAGTGAGTGAGGGTTCACTGTCGGAGTGAGTGAGGGACTCACTGTCAGAGTGAGTGAGGGACTCGCTGTCGGAGTGAGTGAGGGTTCACTGTCGGAGTGAGTGAGGGTTCACTGTCGGAGTGAGTGAGGGACTCGCTGTCGGAGTGAGTGAGGGTTCACTGTCGGAGTGAGTGAGGGACTCGCTGTCGGAGTGAGTGAGGGTTCACTGTCGGAGTGAGTGAGGGACTCGCTGTCGGAGTGAGTGAGAGACTCACTGTCGGAGTGAGTGAGGGTTCACTGTCGGAGTGAGTGAGGGTTCACTGTCGGAGTGAGTGAGGGACTCACTGTCGGAGTGAGTGAGGGTTCACTGTCGGAGTCAGTGAGGGACTCACTGTCGGAGTGAGTGAGGGTTCACTGTCGGAGTGAGTGAGGGTTCACTGTCGGAGTGAGTGAGGGTTCACTGTCGGAGTGAGTGAGGGTTCACTGTCGGAGTGAGTGAGGGACTCACTGTCGGAGTGAGTGAGGGTTCACTGTCGGAGTGAGTGAGGGACTCGCTGTCGGAGTCAGTGAGGGACTCACTGTCGGAGTGAGTGAGGGTTCACTGTCGGAGTGAGTGAGGGTTCACTGTCGGAGTGAGTGAGGGTTCACTGTCGGAGTGAGTGAGGGTTCACTGTCGGAGTGAGTGAGGGACTCACTGTCGGAGTGAGTGAGGGACTCGCTGTAGGAGTGAGTGAGGGTTCACTGTCGGAGTGAGTGAGGGACTCGCTGTTGGAGTGAGTGAGGGACTCACTGTCGGAGTGAGTGAGGGTTCACTCTGTCGGAGTGAGTGAGGGTTCACTGTCGGAGTGAGTGAGGGTTCACTGTCGGAGTGAGTGAGGGTAACCTGTCGGAGTGGGTGAGGGTTCACTGTCAGAGTGAGTGAGGGACTCACTGTTGGAGTGAGTGAGGGACTCGCTGTAGGAGTGAGTGAGGGTTCACTGTCGGAGTGAGTGAGGGTTCACTGTCGGAGTGAGTGAGGGACTCGCTGTCGGAGTTAGTGACTGACTCAGTGTCGGAGTGAGTGAGGGTTCACTGTCGGAGTGAGTGAGGGTTCACTGTCGGAGTGAGTGAGGGACTCGCTGTCGGAGTGAGTGAGGGTTCACTGTTGGAGTGAGTGAGGGACTCACTGTCGGAGTGAGTGAGGGTTCACTGTCGGAGTGAGTGAGGGACTCACTGTCGGAGTGAGTGAGGGACTCGCTGTCGGAGTGAGTGAGGGTTCACTGTCGGAGTGAGTGAGGGTTCACTGTCGGAGTGAGTGAGGGATTCGCTGTTGGAGTGAGTGAGGGTTCACTGTCGGAGTGAGTGAGGATTCACTGTCGGAGTGAGTGAGGGTTCACTGTCGGAGTGAGTGAGGGTTCACTGTCGGAGTGAGTGAGGGTTCACTGTCGGAGTGTGTGAGCGACTCACTGTCGGAGTGAGTGAGGGTTCACTGTCGGAGTGAGTGAGGGTTCACTGTCGGAGTGAGTGAGGGTTCACTGTCGGAGTGAGTGAGGGTTCACTGTCGGAGTGAGTGAGGGTTCACTGTCGGAGTGAGTGAGGGACTCACTGTCGGAGTGAGTGAGGGTTCACTGTCGGAGTTAGTGAGGGTTCACTGTCGGAGTGAGTGAGGGACTCGCTGTCGGAGTGAGTGAGGGTTCACTGTCGGAGTGAGTGGGAGACTCACTGTCGGAGTGAGTGAGGGTTCACTGTCGGAGTGAGTGAGGGTTCACTGTCGGAGTGAGTGAGGGTTCACTGTCGGAGTGAGTGAGGGACTCGCTGTCGGAGTGAGTGAGGGTTCACTGTCGGAGTGAGTGGGAGACTCACTGTCGGAGTGAGTGAGGGTTCACTGTCGGAGTGAGTGAGGGTTCACTGTCGGAGTGAGTGAGGGACTCGCTGTCGGAGTGAGTGAGGGTTCACTGTCGGAGTGAGTGAGGGTTCACTGTCGGAGTGAGTGAGGGACTCACTGTCGGAGTGAGTGAGGGTTCACTGTCAGAGTGAGTGAGGGACTCACTGTCGGAGTGAGTGAGGGTTCACTGTCGGAGTGAGTGAGGGTTCACTGTCGGAGTGAGTGAGGGACTCGCTGTCGGAGTGAGTGAGGGTTCACTGTCGGAGTGAGTGAGGGACTCACTGTCGGAGTTAGTGAGGGTTCACTGTCGGAGTGAGTGAGGGACTCGCTGTCGTAGTGAGTGAGAGTTCACTGTTGGAGTGAGTGAGGATTCACTGTCGGAGTGAGTGAGGGTTCACTGTTGGAGTGAGTGAGGGTTCACTGTCGGAGTGAGTGAGGGACTCACTGTCGGAGTGAGTGAGGGTTCACTGTCGGAGTGAGTGAGGGACTCACTGTCGGAGTGAGTGAGGGTTCACTGTTGGAGTGAGTGAGGGTTCACTGTCGGAGTGAGTGAGGGACTCACTGTCGGAGTGAGTGAGGGTTCACTGTTGGAGTGAGTGAGGGTTCACTGTCGGAGTGAGTGAGGGACTCGCTGTCGGAGTCAGTGAGGGTTCACTGTCGGAGTGAGTGAGGGTTCACTGTTGGAGTGAGTGTGTGGTCACTATCGGAGTGAGTGAGGATTCACTTTCGGAGTGTGTGAGGGACTCACTGTTGGAGTGAGTGAGGGTTCACTGTCGGAGTGAGTGAGGGACTCGCTGTCGGAGTTAGTGAGGGACTCACTGTCGGAGTGAGTGAGGGTTCACTGTTGGAGGGAGTGAGGGTTCTCTGTCAGAGTGAGTGAGGGTTCACTGTCGGAGTGAGTGAGGGTTCACTGTCGGAGTGAGCGAGGGACTCGCTGTCGGAGTGAGTGAGCGACTCACTGTCGGAGTGAGTGAGAGTTCACTGTCGGAGTGAGTGAGGGACTCACTGTCGGAGTGAGTGAGGGTTCACTGTCGGATTGAGTGAGGGTTCACTGTCGGAGTGAGTGAGGGACTCACTGTCGGAGTGAGTGAGGGTTCACTGTCGGATTGAGTGAGGGTTCACTGTCGGAGTGAGTGAGGGACTCACTGTCGGAGTGAGTGAGGGTTCACTGTCGGATTGAGTGAGGGTTCACTGTCGGAGTCAGTGAGGGACTCGCTGACGGAGTGAGTGAGGGTTCACTGTCGGAGTGAGTGAGGGACTCACTGTCGGAGTGAGTGAGGGGTCACTGTCAGAGTGAGTGAGGGACTCACTGTCGGAGTGAGTGAGGGTTCACTGTCGGAGTGAGTGAGGGTTCACTGTCGGAGTGAGTGAGGGACTCGCTGTCGGAGTGAGTGAGGGTTCACTGTCGGAGTGAGTGAGGGACTCACTGTCGGAGTTAGTGAGGGTTCACTGTCGGAGTGAGTGAGGGACTCGCTGTCGTAGTGAGTGAGAGTTCACTGTTGGAGTGAGTGAGGATTCACTGTCGGAGTGAGTGAGGGTTCACTGTTGGAGTGAGTGAGGGTTCACTGTCGGAGTGAGTGAGGGACTCACTGTCGGAGTGAGTGAGGGTTCACTGTCGGAGTGAGTGAGGGACTCACTGTCGGAGTGAGTGAGGGTTCACTGTTGGAGTGAGTGAGGGTTCACTGTCGGAGTGAGTGAGGGACTCACTGTCGGAGTGAGTGAGGGTTCACTGTTGGAGTGAGTGAGGGTTCACTGTCGGAGTGAGTGAGGGACTCGCTGTCGGAGTCAGTGAGGGTTCACTGTCGGAGTGAGTGAGGGTTCACTGTTGGAGTGAGTGTGTGGTCACTATCGGAGTGAGTGAGGATTCACTTTCGGAGTGTGTGAGGGACTCGCTGTCGGAGTGAGTGAGGGTTCACTGTTAGAGGGAGTGAGGGTTCACTGTCGGAGTGAGTGAGGGACTCGCTGTCAGAGTTAGTGAGGGACTCACTGTCGGAGTGAGTGAGGGTTCACTGTTGGAGGGAGTGAGGGTTCTCTGTCAGAGTGAGTGAGGGTTCACTGTCGGAGTGAGTGAGGGTTCACTGTCGGAGTGAGTGAGGGACTCACTGTCGGAGTGAGTGAGAGTTCACTGTCGGAGTGTGTGAGGGTTCTCTGTCAGAGTGAGTGAGGGTTCACTGTCGGAGTGAGTGAGGGTTCACTGTCGGAGTGAGCGAGGGACTCGCTGTCGGAGTGAGTGAGCGACTCACTGTCGGAGTGAGTGAGAGTTCACTGTCGGAGTGAGTGAGGGACTCACTGTCGGAGTGAGTGAGGATTCACTGTCGGATTGAGTGAGGGTTCACTGTCGGAGTGAGTGAGGGACTCACTGTCGGAGTGAGTGAGGGTTCACTGTCGGATTGAGTGAGGGTTCACTGTCGGAGTCAGTGAGGGACTCGCTGACGGAGTGAGTGAGGGTTCACTGTCGGAGTGAGTGAGGGAGTCACTGTTGGAGTGAGTGAGGGACTCACTGTCGGAGTGAGTGAGGGTTCACTGTCGGAGTGAGTGAGGGTTCACTGTCGGAGTGAGTGAGGGACTCTCTGTCGGAGTGAGTGAGGGTTCACTGTCGGAGTGAGTGAGGGTTCACTGTCGGAGTGAGTGAGGGTTCACTGTCGGAGTGAGTGAGGGTTCACTGTCAGAGTGTGTGAGGGACTCACTGTCGGAGTGAGTGAGGGTTCACTTTCGGAGTGAGTGAGGGTTCACTGTCGGAGTGAGTGAGGGTTCACTGTCGGAGTGAGTGAGGGTTCACTGTCGGAGTGAGTGAGGGACTCGCTGTCGGAGTGAGTGAGGGTTCACTGTCGGAGTGAGTGAGGGTTCACTGTCGGAGTGAGTGAGGGTTCACTTTCGGAGTGAGTGAGGGACTCGCTGTCGGAGTGAGTGAGGGTTCACTGTCGGAGTGAGTGAGGGACTAATGTTAAAGTGAGTGAGG
Organism: Chiloscyllium punctatum; assembly: GCF_047496795.1. Classification (NCBI taxonomy): domain Eukaryota; kingdom Metazoa; phylum Chordata; class Chondrichthyes; order Orectolobiformes; family Hemiscylliidae; genus Chiloscyllium; species Chiloscyllium punctatum. Next base: position 11,691,879 of record NC_092760.1, on the reverse strand, counting down.
GTTCACTGTCGGAGTGAGTGAGGATTCACTGTCGGAGTGAGTGAGGGACTCGCTGTCGGAGTGAGTGAGGGTTCACTGTCGGAGTGAGTGATGAATCACTGTCGGAGTGAGTGAGGGTTCACTGTCGGAGTGAGTGAGGGACTCGCTGTCGGAGTGAGTGAGGGTTCACTGTCGGAGTGAGTGAGGGACTCGCTGTCGGAGTGAGTGAGGGTTCACTATCGGAGTGAGTGAGGGACTCGCTGTCGGAGTGAGTGAGTGTTCACTGTCGGAGTGAGTGAGGGTTCACTGTCGGAGTGAGTGAGGGACTCACTGTTGGAGTGAGTGAGGGTTCACTGTCGGAGTGAGTGAGGGTTCACTGTCGGAGTGAGTGAGGGACTCACTGTCGGAGTGAGTGAGAGTTCACTGTCGGAGTGAGTGAGGGTTCACTGTCGGAGTGAGTGAGGGTTCACTGTCGGAGTGAGTGAGGGTTCACTGTCGGAGTGAGTGAGGGACTCGCTGTCGGAGTGAGTGAGGGTTCACTGTCGGAGTGAGTGAGGGTTCACTGTCGGAGTGAGTGAGGGTTCACTGTCGGAGTGAGTGAGGGACTCTCTGTCGGAGTGAGTGAGGATTCACTGTCGGAGTGAGTGAGGGACTCGCTGTCGGAGTGAGTGAGGGTTCACTGTCGGAGTGAGTGAGGGACTCGCTGTCGGAGTGAGTGAGGGTTCACTGTCGGAGTGAGTGAGGGTTCACTGTCGGAGTGAGTGAGGGTTCACTGTCGGAGTGAGTGAGGGACTCACTGTCGGAGTGAGTGAGGGTTCACTGTCGGAGTGAGTGAGGGTTCACTGTCGGAGTGAGTGAGGGACTCACTGTCGGAGTGAGAGAGGGTTCACTGTCGGAGTGAGTGAGGGTTCACTGTCGGAGTGAGTGAGGGACTCGCTGTCGGAGTTAGTGACTGACTCAGTGTCGGAGTGAGTGAGGGTTCACTGTCGGAGTGAGTGAGGGTTCACTGTCGGAGTGAGTGAGGGTTCACTGTTGGAGTGAGTGAGGGACTCACTGTCGGAGTGAGTGAGGGTTCACTGTCGGAGTTAGTGAGGGTTCACTGTCGGAGTGAGTGAGGGTTCACTGTCGGAGTGAGTGAGGGACTCGCTGTCGTAGTGAGTGAGAGTTCACTGTTGGAGTGAGTGAGGGTTCACTGTCGGAGTGAGTGAGGGACTCACTGTCGGAGTGAGTGAGGGTTCACTGTCAGAGTGAGTGAGGGACTCGCTGTCGTAGTGAGTGAGAGTTCACTGTTGGAGTGATTGAGGGTTCACTGTCGGAGTGAGTGAGGGTTCACTGTCGGAGTGAGTGAGGGTTCACTGTCGGAGTGAGTGAGGGTTCACTGTCGGAGTGAGTGAGGGACTCACTGTCGGAGTGAGTGAGGGTTCACTGTCGGAGTGAGTGATGATTCACTCTCGGAGTGAGTGAGGGTTCACTGTCGGAGTGAGTGAGGGTTCACTTTCGGAGTGAGTGAGGATTCACTGTCGGAGTGAGTGAGGGACTCACTGTCGGAGTGAGTGAGGGTTCACTGTCGGAGTGAGTGAGGGACTCGCTGTCGGAGTGAGTGAGGGTTCACTCTCGGAGTGAGTGAGGGACTCGCTGTCGGAGTGAGTGAGGGACTCGCTGTCGGAGTGAGTGAGGGTTCACTGTCGGAGTGAGTGAGGGTTCACTGTTGGAGTGTCTGAGGGACTCGCTGTCGGAGTGAGTGAGGGTTCACTGTCGGAGTGAGTGAGGGACTTGCTGTCGGAGTGAGTGAGGGTTCACTGTCGGAGTGAGTGAGGGACTCACTGTCGGAGTGAGTGAGGGACTCACTGTCGGAGTGAGTGAGGGTTCACTGTCGGAGTGAGTGAGGGTTCACTGTCGGAGTGAGTGAGGGTTCACTGTCGGAGTGAGTGAGGGTTCACTGTCGGAGTGAGTGAGGGACTCACTGTCGGAGTGAGTGTGGGTTCACTGTCGGAGTGTGTGAGGGTTCACTGTCGGAGTGAGTGAGTGAATCACTGTCGGAGTGAGTGAGGGACTCACTGTCGGAGCGAGTGAGGGTTCACTGTCGGAGTGAGTGAGGGACTCTCTGTCGGAGTGAGTGAGGGTTCACTGTCGGAGTGAGTGAGGGTTCACTGTCGGAGTGAGTGAGGGACTCGCTGTCGGAGTGAGTGAGGGACTCGCTGTCGGAGTGAGTGAGGGTTCACTGTCGGAGTGAGTGAGGGTTCACTGTTGGAGTGTCTGAGGGACTCGCTGTCGGAGTGAGTGAGGGTTCACTGTCGGAGTGAGTGAGGGACTTGCTGTCGGAGTGAGTGAGGGTTCACTGTCGGAGTGAGTGAGGGACTCACTGTCGGAGTGAGTGAGGGACTCACTGTCGGAGTGAGTGAGGGTTCACTGTCGGAGTGAGTGAGGGTTCACTGTCGGAGTGTGTGAGGGTTCACTGTCGGAGTGAGTGAGGGTTCACTGTCGGAGTGAGTGAGGGACTCACTGTCGGAGCGAGTGAGGGTTCACTGTCGGAGTGAGTGAGGGACTCTCTGTCGGAGTGAGTGAGGGTTCACTGTTGGAGTGAGTGAGGGTTCACTGTCGGAGTGAGTGAGGGACTCGCTGTCGGAGTGAGTGAGGGACTCACTGTCGGAGTGAGTGAGGGTTCACTGTCGGAGTGAGTGAGGGACTCGCTGTCGGAGTGAGTGAGGGTTCACTGTTGGAGTGAGTGAGGGTTCACTGTCGGAGTGAGTGAGGGACTCGCTGTCGGAGTGAGTGAGGGACTCACTGTCGGAGTGAGTGAGGGTTCACTGTTGGAGTGAGTGAGGGTTCACTGTTGGAGTGAGTGAGGGTTCACTGTCGGAGTGAGTGAGGGACTCGCTGTCGGAGTGAGTGAGGGACTCACTGTCGGAGTGAGTGAGGGTTCACTGTCGGAGTGAGTGAGGGTTCACTGTCGGAGTGAGTGAGGGACTCACTGTCGGAGTGAGTGAGGGTTCACTGTCGTAGTGAGCGAGGGTTCACTGTCGGAGTGAGTGAGGGTTCACTGTTGGAGTGAGTGAGGGTTCACTGTCGGAGTGAGTGAGGGACTCACTGTCGTAGTGAGTGAGAGTTCACTGTCGGAGTGAGTGAGAGACTCACTGTTGGAATGAGTGAGGGTTCACTGTTGGAGTGAGTGAGGGTTCACTGTCGGAGTGAGTGAGGGTTCACTGTTGGAGTGAGTGAGGGACTCGCTGTCGGAGTGAGTGAGGGTTCACTGTCGGAGTGAGTGAGAGACTCACTGTCGGAGTGAGTGAGGGTTCACTGTCGGAGTGAGTGAGGGTTCACTGTCGGAGTGAGTGAGGGTTCACTGTCGGAGTGAGTGAGGGACTCACTGTTGGAGTGAGTGAGGGTTCACTGTCGGAGTGAGTGAGGGACTCACTGTCGGAGTGAGTGAGGGTTCACTGTCGGAGTGAGTGAGGGACTCGCTGTCGGAGTGAGTGAGGGTTCACTGTCGGAGTGAGTGAGGGACTCGCTGTCGGAGTGAGTGAGGGACTCGCTGTCGGAGTGAGTGAGGGTTCACTGTTGGAGTGAGTGAGGGTTCACTGTCGGAGTGAGTGAGGGACTCGCTGTCGGAGTGAGTGAGGGTTCACTGTCGGAGTGAGTGAGGGGTCACTGTCGGAGTGAGTGAGGGACTCACTGTCGGAGTGAGTGAGGGTTCACTGTTGGAGTGAGTGAGGGACTCACTGTCGGAGTGAGTGAGGGTTCACTGTTGGAGTGAGTGAGGGTTCACTGTCGGAGTGAGTGAGGGACTCACTGTCGGAGTGAGTGAGGGTTCACTGTTGGAGTGAGTGAGGGACTCACTGTCGGAGTGAGTGAGGGACTCACTGTCGGAGTGAGTGAGGATTCACTGTCGGAGTGAGTGAGGGTTCACTGTCGGAGTGAGTGAGGGTTCACTGTCGGAGTGAGTGAGGGACTCACTGTCGGAGTGAGTGAGGGTTCACTGTTGGAGTGAGTGAGGGACTCACTGTCGGAGTGAGTGAGGGTTCACTGTTGGAGTGAGTGAGGGTTCACTGTCGGAGTGAGTGAGGGACTCACTGTCGGAGTGAGTGAGGGTTCACTGTCGGAGTGAGTGAGGGTTCACTGACGGAGTGAGTGAGGGTTCACTGTCGGAGTGAGTGAGGGTTCACTGTCGGAGTGAGTGAGGGTTCACTGTCGGAGTGAGTGAGAGTTCACTGTTGGAGTGAGTGAGGGTTCACTGTCGGAGTGAGTGAGGGTTCACTGTCGGAGTGAGTGAGGGACTCACTGTCGGAGTGTGTGAGGGTTCACTGTCGGAGTGAGTGAGGGTTCACTGTCGGAGTGAGTGAGGGTTCACTGTCGGAGTGAGTGAGGGTTCACTGACGGAGTGAGTGAGGGTTCACTGTCGGAGTGAGTGAGAGTTCACTGTCGGAGTGAGTGAGGGACTCACTGTCGGAGTGAGTGAGGGTTCACTGTCGGAGTGAGTGAGGGTTCACTGTCGGAGTGTGTGAGGGACTCACTGTCGGAGTGAGTGAGGGGTCACTTTTAGGAGTGAGTGAGGGACTCGCTGTCGGAGTTAGTGAGGGACTCACTGTCGGAGTGAGTGAGGGTTCACTGTCGGAGTGAGTGAGGGTTCACTGACGGAGTGAGTGAGGGTTCACTGTCGGAGTGAGTGAGGGTTCACTGTCGGAGTGAGTGAGGGTTCACTGTCGGAGTGAGTGAGAGTTCACTGTCGGAGTGAGTGAGGGACTCACTGTCGGAGTGAGTGAGGGTTCACTGTCGGAGTGAGTGAGGGTTCACTGTCGGAGTGTGTGAGGGACTCACTGTCGGAGTGAGTGAGGGGTCACTTTTAGGAGTGAGTGAGGGACTCGCTGTCGGAGTTAGTGAGGGACTCACTGTCGGAGTGAGTGAGGGACTCGCTGTTGGAGTGAGTGAGGGTTCACTGTCGGAGTGAGTGAGGGACTCGCTGTTGGAGTGAGTGAGGGTTCACTGTCGGAGTGAGTGAGGGACTCGCGGTTGGAGTGAGTGAGGGTTCACTGTCGGAGTGAGTGAGGGTTCACTGTCGGAGTGAGTGAGGATTCACTGTCGGAGTGAGTGAGGGTTCACTCTCGGAGTGAGTGAGGGACTCGCTGTTGGAGTGTGTGAGGGTTCACTGTCGGAGTGAGTGAGGGTTCACTGTCGGAGTGAGTGAGGGTTCACTGTCGGAGTGAGTGAGGGACTCGCTGTTGGAGTGTGTGAGGGTTCACTGTCGGAGTGTGTGAGGGACTCGCTGTTGGAGTGTGTGAGGGTTCACTGTCGGAGTGTGTGAGGGACTCACTGTCGGAGTGAGTGAGGGGTCACTTTTAGGAGTGAGTGAGGGATTCGCTGTCGGAGTGAGTGAGGGACTCACTGTCGGAGTGAGTGAGGGTTCACTGTCGGAGTGAGTGAGGGACTCACTGTCGGAGTGAGTGAGGGTTCACTGTCGGAGTGAGTGAGGGTTCACTGTCGGAGTGTGTGAGGGTTCACTGTCGGAGTGTGTGAGGGTTCACTGTCGGAGTGTGTGAGGGTTCACTGTCGGAGTGAGTGAGGGACTCACTGTCGGAGTGAGTGAGGGTTCACTGTCGGAGTGAGTGAGAGTTCACTGTCGGAGTGTGTGAGGGTTCACTGTCGGAGTGTGTGAGGGTTCACTGTCGGAGTGAGTGAGGGACTCACTGTCGGAGTGAGTGAGGGTTCACTGTCGGAGTGAGTGAGAGTTCACTGTCGGAGTGTGTGAGGGTTCACTGTCGGAGTGAGTGAGAGTTCACTGTCGGAGTGAGTGAGGGTTCACTGTCGGAGTGAGTGAGAGTTCACTGTCGGAGTGTGTGAGGGACTCACTGTCGGAGTGAGTGAGGGTTCACTGTCGGAGTGAGTGAGGGTTCACTGTCGGAGTGAGTGAGGGTTCACTGTCGGAGTGAGTGAGGGTTCACTGTCGGAGTGTGTGAGGGACTCGCTGTCGGAGTGAGTGAGTGTTCACTGTCGGAGTGAGTGAGGGACTCGCTGTCGGAGTTAGTGAGGGACTCACTGTCGGAGTGAGTGAGGGTTTACTGTCGGAGTGAGTGAGGGACTCGCTGTTGGAGTGAGTGAGGGTTCACTGTCGGAGTGAGTGAGGGACTCGCTGTTGGAGTGAGTGAGGGTTCACTGTCGGAGTGAGTGAGGGTTCACTGTCGGAGTGAGTGAGGATTCACTGTCGGAGTGAGTGAGGGTTCACTCTCGGAGTGAGTGAGGGATTCGCTGTTGGAGTGAGTGAGGGATTCACTGTCGGAGTGAGTGAGGGTTCACTGTCGGAGTGAGTGAGGGACTCGCTGTTGGAGTGAGTGAGGGACTCGCTGTTGGAGTGAGTGAGGGTTCACTGTTGGAGTGAGTGAGAGTTCACTGTCGGAGTGAGTGAGGGATTCACTGTCGGAGTGAGTGAGGGTTCACTGTCGGAGTGAGTGAGGGACTCGCTGTCGGAGTGAGTGAGGGTTCACTGTCGGAGTGAGTGAGGGACTCACTGTCGGAGTGAGTGAGGGACTCGCTGTTGGAGTGAGTGAGGGACTCACTGTTGGAGTGAGTGAGGGTTCACTGTCGGAGTGAGTGAGGGACTCACTGTCGGAGTGAGTGAGGGTTCACTGTCGGAGTGAGTGAGGATTCACTGTCGGAGTGAGTGAGGGTTCACTGTCGGAGTGAGTGAGGGTTCACTGTTGGAGTGTGTGAGGGACTCGTTGTCGGAGTGAGTGAGGGTTCACTGTCGGAGTGAGTGAGGGACTCACTGTCGGAGTGAGTGAGGGGTCACTTTTGGAGTGAGTGAGGGTTCACTTTTGGAGTGAGTGAGGGTTCACTGTCGGAGTGAGTGAGGATTCACTGTCGGAGTGAGTGAGGGTTCACTGTCGGAGTGAGTGAGGGTTCACTGTCGGAGTGAGTGAGGGTTCACTGTCGGAGTGAGTGAGGGACTCACTGTCGGAGTGAGTGAGGGTTCACTGTCGGAGTGAGTGAGGGTTCACTGTCGGAGTGAGTGAGGGACTCACTGTCGGAGTGAGTGAGGGTTCACTGTCGGAGTGAGTGAGGATTCACTGTCTGAGTGAGTGAGGGATCACTGTCGGAGTGAGTGAGGGTTCACTGTCGGAGTGAGTGAGGGACTCACTGTCGGAGTGAGTGAGGGTTCACTGTCGGAGTGAGTGAGGGACTCACTGTCGGAGTGAGTGAGGGTTCACTGTCGGAGTGAGTGAGGGTTCACTGTCGGAGTGAGTGAGGGTTCACTGTCGGAGTGAGTGAGGGTTCACTGTCGGAGTGAGTGATGATTCACTCTCGGAGTGAGTGAGGGTTCACTGTCGGAGTGAGTGAGGATTCACTCTCGGAGTGAGTGAGGGTTCACTGTCGGAGTGAGTGAGGGTTCACTGTCGGAGTGAGTGAGAGTTCACTGTCGGAGTGAGTGAGGGTTCACTGTCGGAGTGAGTGAGGGACTCACTGTCGGAGTGAGTGAGGGTTCACTGTCGGAGTGAGTGAGGGTTCACTGTCGGAGTGAGTGAGGGTTCACTGTCGGAGTGAGTGAGGTTTCACTGTCGGAGTGAGTGAGGGTTCACTGTCGGAGTGAGTGAGGATTCACTGTCGGAGTGAGTGAGGGTTCACTGTCGGAGTGAGTGAGGGTTCACTGTCGGAGTGAGTGAGGGACTCACTGTCGGAGTGTGTGAGGGACTCACTGTCGGAGTGAGTGAGGGTTCACTGTCGGAGTGAGTGAGGATTCACTGTCGGAGTGAGTGAGGGTTCACTGTCGGAGTGAGTGAGAGTTCACTGTCGGAGTGAGTGAGGGTTCACTGTCGGAGTGAGTGAGGTTTCACTGTCGGAGTGAGTGAGGGTTCACTGTCGGAGTGAGTGAGGGTTCACTGTCGGAGTGAGTGAGGGTTCACTGTCGGAGTGAGTGAGGGTTCACGGTCGGAGTGAGTGATGATTCACTCTCGGAGTGAGTGAGGGTTCACTGTCGGAGTGAGTGAGGGTTCACTGTCGGAGTGAGTGAGGGTTCACTGTCGGAGTGAGTGAGGGACTCACTGTCGGAGTGAGTGAGGGTTCACTGTCGGAGTGAGTGAGGGTTCACTGTCGGAGTGAGTGAGGGTTCACTGTCGGAGTGAGTGAGGGTTCACTGTCGGAGTGAGTGAGGGACTCACTGTCGGAGTGAGTGAGGGACTCACTGTCGGAGTGAGTGAGGGTTCACTGTCGGAGTGAGTGAGGATTCACTGTCGGAGTGTGTGAGGGACTCACTGTCGGAGTGAGTGAGGGACTCACTGTCGGAGTGTGTGAGGGACTCACTGTCGGAGTGAGTGAGGGTTCACTGTCGGAGTGAGTGAGGATTCACTGTCGGAGTGAGTGAGGGACTCACTGTCGGAGTGAGTGAGAGTTCACTGTCGGAGTGAGTGAGGGTTCACTGTCGGAGTGAGTGAGGTTTCACTGTCGGAGTGAGTGAGGGACTCACTGTCGGAGTGAGTGAGGGACTCACTGTCGGAGTGAGTGAGGTTTCACTGTCGGAGTGTGTGAGGGACTCACTGTCGGAGTGAGTGAGGGTTCACTGTCGGAGTGAGTGAGGGTTCACTGTCGGAGTGAGTGAGGGACTCGCTGTCGGAGTGAGTGAGGGTTCACTGTCGGAGTGAGTGAGGGTTCACTGTCGGAGTGAGTGAGGGTTCACTGTCGGAGTGAGTGAGGGACTCACTGTCGGAGTGAGTGAGGGTTCACTGTCGGAGTGAGTGTGGGTTCACTGTCGGAGTGTGTGAGGGTTCACTGTCGGAGTGTGTGAGGGACTCACTGTCGGAGTGAGTGAGGGACTCACTGTCGGAGTGAGTGAGGGTTCACTGTCGGAGTGAGTGAGGGTTCACTGTCGGAGTGTGTGAGGGACTCACTGTCGGAGTGAGTGAGGGGTCACTTTTAGGAGTGAGTGAGGGACTCGCTGTCGGAGTTAGTGAGGGACTCACTGTCGGAGTGCGTGAGGGTTTACTGTCGGAGTGAGTGAGGGACTCGCTGTTGGAGTGAGTGAGGGTTCACTGTCGGAGTGAGTGAGGGACTCGCGGTTGGAGTGAGTGAGGGTTCACTGTCGGAGTGAGTGAGGATTCACTGTCGGAGTGAGTGAGGGTTCACTCTCGGAGTGAGTGATGGATTCGCTGTTGGAGTGAGTGAGGGTTCACTGTCGGAGTGAGTGAGGGGCTCGCTGTCGGAGTGAGTGAGGGACTCGCTGTCGGAGTGAGTGAGGGTTCACTTTTGGAGTGAGTGAGGGTTCACTGTCGGAGTGAGAGAGGGTTCACTGTCGGAGTGAGTGAGGGTTCACTGTCGGAGTGAGTGAGGGACTCACTGTCGGAGTGAGTGAGGGTTCACTGTTGGAGGGAGTGAGGGTTCACTGTTGGAGTGAGTGAGGGACTCACTGTCGGAGTGAGTGAGGGTTCACTGTCGGAGTGAGTGAGGGACTCACTGTCGGAGTGAGTGAGGGTTCACTGTTGGAGGGAGTGAGGGTTCACTGTTGGAGTGAGTGAGGGTTCACTGATGGAGTGAGTGAGGGACTCACTGTCGGAGTGAGTGAGGGTTCACTGTCGGAGTGAGTGAGGGACTCACTGTCGGAGTGAGTGAGTGGTCACTTTTAGGAGTGAGTGAGGGTTCACTGTCGGAGTGAGTGAGGGTTCACTGTCGGAGTGAGTGAGGGACTCGCTGTTGGAGTGAGTGAGGGACTCGCTGTCGGAGTGAGTGAGGGTTCACTGTTGGAGTGAGTGAGGGTTCACTGTCGGACTGAGTGAGGGTTGACTGTCGGAGTGAATGAGGGACTCACTGTCGGAGTGAGTGATGATTCACTGTCGGAGTGAGTGAGGGTTCACTGTCGGAGTGAGTGAGGGTTCACTGTCGGAGTGAGTGAGGGACTCGCTGTCGGAGTGAGTGAGGGTTCACTGTCGGAGTGAGTGAGGGACTCGCTGTCGGAGTGAGTGAGAGTTCACTCTCGGAGTGAGTGAGGGACACGCTGTTGGAGTGAGTGAGGGACTCACTGTCGGAGTGAGTGAGGGACTCACTCTTGGATTGAGTGAGGGACTCCCTGTCAGAGTGAGTGAGGGTTCACTTTCCGAGTGAGTGAGTGTTCTCCCTCGGAGTGAGTGAGTGACTCACTGACGGAGTGAGTGAGGGACTCACTGTCAGAGTGAGGGACTCGCTGTCGGAGTGAGTGAGAGTTCACTGTCGGAGTGAGTGAGAGTTCACTTTCGGAGTGAGTGAGGGACTCGCTGTCGGAGTGAGTGAGGGTCTCACTGTCGGAGTGAGTGAGGGTTCACTGTCGGAGTGAGTGAGGGACTCACTGTCGGTGTGAGTGAGGGACTCGCTCTTGGATTGAGTGAGGGACTCCCTGTCAGAGTGAGTGAGGGTTCACTTTCGGAGTGAGTGAGTGTTCTCCCTCGGAGTGAGTGAGTGACTCGCTGACGGAGTGAGTGAGGGACTCACTGTCAGAGTGAGTGAGGGTTCACTTTCGGAGGGAGTGAGGGTTCACTGTCGGAGTGAGTGAGGGACTCACTGTCGGAGTGAGTGAGGGACTCGCTGTCGGTGTGAGTGAGGGACTCGCTCTTGGATTGAGTGAGGGACTCCCTGTCAGAGTGAGTGAGGGTTCACTTTCGGAGTGAGTGAGTGTTCTCCCTCGGAGTGAGTGAGTGACTCGCTGACGGAGTGAGTGAGGGACTCACTGTCAGAGTGAGTGAGGGACTCGCTGTCGGAGTGAGTGAGGGTTCACTTTCGGAGTGAGTGAGGGTTCACTGTCGGAGTGAGTGAGGGACTCACTGTCGGAGTGAGTGAGGGTTCACTGTCGGAGTGAGTGAGGGTTCACTGTCGGAGTGAGAGAGAGACTCGCTGTCGGAGAGTGTGAGGGACTCACTGTCGGAGTGAGTGAGGGTTCTCTGTCGGAGTGAGTGAGGGTTCACTGTCGGAGTGAGTGAGGGTTCACTGTCGGAGTGAGTGAGGGACTCGCTCTCGGAGTGAGTGAGGGACTCACTGTCGGAGTGAGTGAGGGTTCACTGTCGGAGTGAGTGAGGGACTCACTGTCGGAGTGAGTGAGGGACTCGCTGTCGGAGTGAGTGAGGATTCACTGTCGGAGTGAGTGAGGGTTCACTGTCGGAGTGAGTGAGGGACTCGCTGTCGGAGTGACTGAGGGACTCACTGTCGGAGTGAGTGAGGGTTCACTGTCGGAGTGAGTGAGGGTTCACTGTCGGAGTGAGTGAGGGACTCACTGTCGGAGTTAGTGAGGGTTCACTGTCGGAGTGAGTGAGGGTTCACTGTCGGAGTGAGTGAGGGACTCACTGTCGGAGTGAGTGAGGGATCACTGTCGGAGTGTGTGAGGGTTCACTGTCGGAGTGAGTGAGGGTTCACTGTCGGAGTGAGTGAGGGTTCACTGTCGGAGTGAGTGAGGGTTCACTGTCGGAGTGTGTGAGGGTTCACTGTCGGAGTGAGTGAGGGATTCACTGTCGGAGTGAGTGAGGGTTCACTGTCGGAGTGAGTGAGGGTTCACTGTCGGAGTGTGTGAGGGTTCACTGTCGGAGTGAGTGAGGGTTCACTGTCGGAGTGAGTGAGGGTTCACTGTCGGAGTGAGTGAGGGTTCACTGTCGGAGTGAATGAGGGACTCGCTGTCGGAGTGAGTGAGGGACTCGCTGTCGGAGTGAGTGAGGGTTCACTGTCGGAGTGAATGAGGGACTCACTGTCGGAGTGAGTGAGGGACTCACTGTCGGAGTGAGTGAGGGTCTCGCTGTCAGAGTGAGTGAGGGTTCACTGTCGGAGTGAGTGAGGGTTCACTGTTGGAGTGTGTGAGGGTTCACTGTCGGAGTGAGTGAGGGTTCACTGTCTGAGTGAGTGAGGGACTCACTGTCGGAGTGAGTGAGGGTTCACTGTCGGAGTGAGTGAGGGACTCACCGTTGGAGTGAGTGAGGGTTCACTGTCGGAGTGAGTGAGGGTTCACTGTCGGAGTGAGTGAGGGACCCGCTGTCAGAGTGAGTGAGGGTTCACTGTCGGAGTGAGTGAGGGTTCACTTTCGGAGTGAGTGAGGGACTCGCTGTCGGAGTGAGTGAGGGACTCGCTATTGGAGTGAGTGAGGGTTCACTGTCGGAGTGAGTGAGTGGTCACTATCGGAGTGAGTGAGGGACTCGCTGTCGTAGTGAGTGAGGGACTCGCTATTGGAGTGAGTGAGGGACTCGCTATTGGAGTGAGTGAGGGTTCACTGTCGGAGTGAGAGAGGGACTCGCTATTGGAGTGAGTGAGGGTTCACTGTCGGAGTGAGTGAGGGTTCACTGTCGGAGTGAGTGAGGGACTCGCTGTCGGAGTGAGTGAGGGACTCGCTGACGGAGTGAGTTAGGGACTCGCTGTCGGAGTGAGTGAGGGACTCGCTGTTGGAGTGAGTGAGGCTTCACTGTCGGAGTGAGTGAGGGACTCGCTGACGGAGTGAGTGAGGGTTCACTGTCGGAGTGAGTGAGGGTTCACTGTCGGAGTGAGTGAGGGGCTCGCTGTCGGAGTGAGTGAGGGACTCGCTGTCGGAGTGAGTGAGGGTTCACTTTTGGAGTGAGTGAGGGTTCACTGTCGGAGTGAGAGAGGGTTCACTGTCGGAGTGAGTGAGGGTTCACTGTCGGAGTGAGTGAGGGACTCACTGTCGGAGTGTGTGAGGGTTCACTGTCGGAGTGAGTGAGGGACTCGCTGTCGGAGTGAGTGAGGGTTCACTGTTGGAGGGAGTGAGGGTTCACTGTTGGAGTGAGTGAGGGTTCACTGATGGAGTGAGTGAGGGACTCACTGTCGGAGTGAGTGAGGGTTCACTGTCGGAGTGAGTGAGGGACTCACTGTCGGAGTGAGTGAGTGGTCACTTTTAGGAGTGAGTGAGGGTTCACTGTCGGAGTGAGTGAGGGTTCACTGTCGGAGTGAGTGAGGGACTCGCTATTGGAGTGAGTGAGGGACTCGCTGTCGGAGTGAGTGAGGGTTCACTGTTGGAGTGAGTGAGGGTTCACTGTCGGACTGAGTGAGGGTTCACTGTCGGAGTGAGTGAGGGTTCACTGTCGGAGTGAGTGAGGGTTCACTGTCGGAGTGAGTGAGGGACTCGCTGTCGGAGTGAGTGAGGGACTCACTGTCGGAGTGAGTGAGGGTTCACTGTTGGAGTGAGTGAGGGTTCACTGTCGGAGTGAGTGAGGGACTTGCTGTCGGAGTGAGTGAGAGTTCACTCTCGGAGTGAGTGAGGGACACGCTGTTGGAGTGAGTGAGGGACTCACTGTCGGAGTGAGTGAGGGACTCACTCTTGGATTGAGTGAGGGACTCCCTGTCAGAGTGAGTGAGGGTTCACTTTCCGAGTGAGTGAGTGTTCTCCCTCGGAGTGAGTGAGTGACTCACTGACGGAGTGAGTGAGGGACTCACTGTCAGAGTGAGGGACTCGCTGTCGGAGTGAGTGAGAGTTCACTGTCGGAGTGAGTGAGAGTTCACTTTCGGAGTGAGTGAGGGACTCGCTGTCGGAGTGAGTGAGGGTCTCACTGTCGGAGTGAGTGAGGGTTCACTGTCGGAGTGAGTGAGGGACTCACTGTCGGAGTGAGTGAGGGACTCGCTCTTGGATTGAGTGAGGGACTCCCTGTCAGAGTGAGTGAGGGTTCACTTTCGGAGTGAGTGAGTGTTCTCCCTCGGAGTGAGTGAGTGACTCGCTGACGGAGTGAGTGAGGGACTCACTGTCAGAGTGAGTGAGGGTTCACTGTCAGAGTGAGTGAGGGTTCACTTTCGGAGGGAGTGAGGGTTCACTGTCGGAGTGAGTGAGGGACTCACTGTCGGAGTGAGTGAGGGACTCGCTCTTGGATTGAGTGAGGGACTCCCTGTCAGAGTGAGTGAGGGTTCACTTTCGGAGTGAGTGAGTGTTCTCCCTCGGAGTGAGTGAGTGACTCGCTGACGGAGTGAGTGAGGGACTCACTGTCAGAGTGAGTGAGGGTTCACTTTCGGAGGGAGTGAGGGTTCACTGTCGGAGTGAGTGAGGGACTCACTGTCGGAGTGAGTGAGGGACTCGCTGTCGGAGTGAGTGAGGGTTCACTTTCGGAGTGAGTGAGGGTTCACTGTCGGAGTGAGTGAGGGACTCACTGTCGGAGTGAGTGAGGGTTCACTGTCGGAGTGAGTGAGGGACTCACTGTCGGAGTGAGTGAGGGTTCACTGTCGGAGTGAGTGAGAGTTCACTGTCGGAGTGAGTGAGAGTTCACTGTCGGAGTGAGTGAGGGTTCACTGTCGGAGTGAGTGAGGGTTCACTGTCGGAGTGAGTGAGGGACTCACTGTCGGAGTGAGTGAGGGTTCACTGTCGGAGTGAGTGAGAGTTCACTGTCGGAGTGAGTGAGGGTTCACTGTCGGAGTGAGTGAGAGTTCACTGTCGGAGTGAGTGAGGGTTCACTGTCGGAGTGAGTGAGGGACTCGCTGTCGGAGTGAGTGAGGGACTCGCTGTCGGAGTGAGTTAGGGACTCGCTGTCGGAGTGAGTGAGGGTTCACTGTCGGAGTGAGTGAGGGACTCGCTGTCGGAGTGAGTGAGGGACTCGCTGTCGGAGTGAGTGAGGGTTCACTGTCGGAGTGAGTGAGGGACTCGCTGTCGGAGTGAGTGAGGGTTCACTGTCGGAGTGAGTGAGGGACTCGCTGTCGGAGTGTGTGAGGGTTCACTGTCGGAGTGAGTGAGGGTTCACTGTCGGAGTGAGTGAGGGTTCACTGTCTGAGTGAGTGAGGGACTCGCTGTCGGAGTGAGTGAGGGTTCACTGTCGGAGTGAGTGAGGGACTCGCTGTCGGAGTGAGTGAGGGACTCGCTGTCGGAGTGAGTGAGGGTTCACTGTCGGAGAGAGTGAGGGACTCGCTGTCGGAGTGAGTGAGGGTTCACTGTCGGAGTGAGTGAGGGACTCGCTGTCGGAGTGTGTGAGGGTTCACTGTCGGAGTGAGTGAGGGACTCGCTGTCGGAGTGAGTGAGGGTTCACTGTCGGAGTGAGTGAGGGTTCACTGTCGGAGCGAGTGAGGGTTCACTGTCGGAGTGAGTGAGGGACTCACTGTCGGAGTGAGTGAGGGTTCACTGTCGGAGTGAGTGAGGGACTCGCTGTCGGAGTGAGTGAGGGTTCACTGTCGCAGTGAGTGAGGGACTCACTGTCGGAGTGATTGAGGGTTCACTGTCGGAGTGAGTGAGGATTCACTGTCGGAGTGAGTGAGGGTTCACTGTCTGAGTGAGTGAGGGACTCGCTGTCGGAGTGAGTGAGGGTTCACTGTCGGAGTGAGTGAGGGACTCGCTGTCGGAGTGAGTGAGGGTTCACTGTCGGAGTGAGTGAGGGACTCGCTGTCGGAGTGAGTGAGGGACTCGCTGTCAGAGTGAGTGAGGGTTCACTGTCGGAGTGAGTGAGGATTCACTGTCGGAGTGAGTGAGGGTTCACTGTCGGAGTGAGTGAGGGACTTGCTGACGGAGTGAGTGAGGGACTCACTGTCAGAGTGAGTGAGGGACTCGCTGTCGGAGTGAGTGAGGGACTCGCCGTCGTAGTGAGTGAGGGACTCACTGTCGGAGTGAGTGAGGGTTCACTGTCGGAGTGAGTGAGGGTTCACTGTTGGAGTGAGTGAGGGTTCACTGTCGGAGTGAGTGAGGGACTCACTGTCGGAGTGAGTGAGGGACTCGCTGTCGGAGTGAGTGAGGGACTCGCTGTCGGAGTGAGTGAGAGTTCACTGTCGGAGTGAGTGAGGGACTCACTGTCGGAGTGAGTGAGGGATCACTGTCGGAGTGAGTTAGGGTTCACTTTCGGAGTGAGTGAGGGACTCGCTGTCGGAGTGAGTGAGGGACTCCCTGTCGGAGTGAGTGAGGGACTCACTGTCGGAGTGTGTGAGGGTTCACTGTCGGAGTGAGTGAGGGTTCACTGTCGGAGTGAGTGAGGGTTCACTGTCGGAGTGAGTGATGATTCACTGTCGGAGTGAGTGAGGGTTCACTGTCGGAGTGAGTGAGGGATTCGCTGTCGGAGTGAGTGAGGGACTCGCTGTCGGAGTGACTGAGGGACTCGCTGTCGGAGTGAGTGAGGGACTCGCTGTCGGAGTGACTGAGGGACTCGCTGTCGGAGTGAGTGAGGGACTCACTGTCGGAGTGAGTGAGGGACTCACTGTCGGAGTGTGTGAGGGTTCACTGTCGGAGTGAGTGAGGGTTCACTGTCGGAGTGAGTGAGGGTTCACTGTCGGAGTGAGTGATGATTCACTGTCGGAGTGAGTGAGGATTCACTGTCGGAGTGAGTGAGGGTTCACTGTCGGAGTGAGTGAGGGACTCACTGTCGGAGTGAGTGAGGGTTCACTGTCGGAGTGACTGAGGGACTCACTCTCGGAGTTAGTGAGGGTTCACTGTTGGAGTGTGTGAGGGACTCGCTGTCGGATTGAGTGAGGGTTCACTGTCGGAGTGAGTGAGGGACTCGCTGTCGGAGTGAGTGAGGGTTCACTGTCGGAGTGAGTGAGGGTTCACTGTCGGAGTGAGTGAGGGACTCACTCTCGGTGTGAGTGAGGGACTCACTGTCGGAGTGAGTGAGGGTTCACTGTCGGAGTGAGTGAGGGACTCGCTGTCGGAGTGACTGAGGGACTCACTGTCGGAGTGAGTGAGGGTTCACTGTCGGAGTGAGTGAGGGACTCACTCTCGGTGTGAGTGAGGGACTCGCTGTCGGAGTGAGTGAGGGGTCACTTTTGGAGTGAGTGAGGGTTCACTGTCGGAGTGAGTGAGGGTTCACTGTCAGAGTGTGTGAGGGACTCGCTGTCGGAGTGAGTGAGGGACTCGCTGTCAGAGTGAGTGAGGGTTCACTGTCGGAGTGAGTGAGGGACTCGCTGTCGGAGTGAGTGAGGGTTCACTGTCGGAGTGAGTGAGGGTTCACTGTCGGAGTGAGTGAGGGACTCGCTGTCGGAGTGAGTGAGGGTTCACTGTCGGAGTGAGTGAGGGTTCACTGTCGGAGTGAGTGAGGGACTCACTGTCGGAGTGAGTGAGGGTTCACTGTTGGAGGGAGTGAGGGTTCACTGTCGGAGTGAGTGAGGGTTCACTGACGGAGTGAGTGACGGACTCACTGTCGGAGTGAGTGAGGGTTCACTGTCGGAGTGAGTGAGGGTTCACTGTCGGAGTGTGTGAGGGACTCGCTTTCGGAGTGAGTGAGTGGTCACTTTTAGGAGTGAGTGAGGGTTCACTGTCGGAGTGAGTGAGGGTTCACTGTCGGAGTGAGTGAGGGACTCGCTGTTGGAGTGAGTGAGGGTTCACTGTCGGAGTGAGTGAGGGTTCACTGTCGGAGTGAGTGAGGGACTCGCTGTCGGAGAGTGAGGGTTCACTGTCGGAGTGAGTGAGGGACTCGCTGTCGGAGTGAGTGAGGGTTCACTGTCGGAGTGAGTGAGGGACTCACTGTCGGAGTGAGTGAGGGTTCACTGTCGGAGTGAGTGAGGGACTCGCTTTCGGAGTGAGTGAGGGTTCACTGTCGGAGTGAGTGAGGGTTCACTGTCGGAGTGAGTGAGGGACTCACTGTCGGAGTGAGTGAGAGTTCACTCTCGGAGTGAGTGAGGGACACGCTGTTGGAGTGAGTGAGGGACTCACTCTTGGAGTGAGTGAGGGACTCCCTGTCAGAGTGAGTGAGGGTTCACTTTCGGAGTGAGTGAGTGTTCTCCCTCGGAGTGAGTGAGTGACTCGCTGACGGAGTGAGTGAGGGACTCACTGTCAGAGTGAGGGACTCGCTGTCGGAGTGAGTGAGGGTTCACTTTCGGAGTGAGTGAGTGTTCTCCCTCGGAGTGAGTGAGGGACTCGCTGTTGGAGTGAGTGAGGGACTCGCTGTCGGAGTGAGTGAGGGTTCACTGTCAGAGTGAGTGAGGGTTCACTGTCAGAGTGAGTGAGGGACTCGCTGTCGGAGTGAGTGAGTGTGCGAGATAGGTAGCTATCCAGCCCCATCTACGGCACTTTTTATTTCCCTTCCCAGGAACAAAGACACGGAGGAGTCTGTCCAAAACTTTTTCATTCAACTTTGCAAAGTCGGGTGCTGTTCCCAAAGGTACACACACACAAGCATAGTAATCTCCACACATTATATACATGTATATGTGGGCTGGGTCTACTACTGCTGCCTTGACCAACGAGTGCTCGGATTCCGCACTGTTTTCCTTTTTTGGGTTCTGGTGCCTGGGATTCTTTTATCATTCACTTGGCCAATCAGTGTTTGAGCTTCCCATTCTTCCCTTATATGGATGATGTTGTACAACTGTGGTTAAGGGCGGCCTCTCAACTATCGAGGAAAGCTGTTACAACTGTTTCATTCATATAAACGTGGGGGAGGTCCGGCAACAGTTTCGAGTGTCTGCTTGTGTTTACTATGAGGTAGAAAAGACTAAAAGGCAGCTAACCGTTTAAAAATTACACTACCCCCTACAAATCCCCCGTGTCTTTTCTTACGGCCTGTAATTTTTCAACCGTAAGTTTCTTCTCCAGGGCATTTAATAACTCCCGAGCTTGTTCATCAAACTGCCCTTCTCTAATACTACCCCTGCCCAAGAGGGATTCACGTTGTTCCATCTCGAGATTTATTCGTTCAACCTGCCCATAGGGAACATCTTTCTTAGTAAGGGCGGTTTCGATCAGTCGTTGAGTTAATCCCCGGACACAGGGAATAACGCAACACCCAAGGGCAGTGAGTACCCCTGCCACCACTATACATGAGACAAGAAAGGGAACGACCACCCCCGTCCATTTACCGAACCAAGCTTCCAACCAGTCCGTGAGGCCAGAGTCAATGCCCGAGTTTTCGGCCAGTTCGTCCGCCAATGTGGTGAGTCCATCCAGGGCGCGGGTGATGGACCCATCAGGGGCTGTGTTGTTTGGGATGAAAGTGCAGCACTGAGTGCCTATCATGACACAAACACCCCCCTTCTCTGCCAACATCATGTCTAAGGCCAACCTATTTTCCCACGCCATCCTACTAGTGGCGTCCAGTTGTTCTGCTATTCCTTTCACTGCATCCCGGGTATAATTAATGAACCTCTGCTGATTGTAGTAAATATAATTAATCCAATCCACATTCTTATTGATGGTCACCAACCAGAACAGTGACGACTCAAAACCCGCCGCTATCTGGTTCCTAGCCTTGTATTCGTCAGGAACACCCCTGGGGACCCCTATGGCATCTAAATATATGTTATCATCGAAAGAGGTCTCCAAAGCTCTCTCCGTTCTTCCACTAGAACGGGGTCGCTCTTGTTTTTCGAATGCCAGGGTGAATGGGATGGCCAATTGAACGATCGCACAAGTGCCCGTCCATTTTTGAGGCAGAGTCGGTCGCAGAACCCTCCCACCACAGTACCACCAGAGGTCTGCCCTAGGTACATGAATGTGGGAGTAATTCCCGCCCCCGGTAGTTTCATTGACCAGCCGAATTGATCCGCTGCACTTGTCAAATGTCCCCACATCGTCGTCCCACTGTAGTCCCGTCCAAGAGACGCAGGCCTGGTGCGTACCCGTTACCCCTGAGAATGATGGCGGGCGGGGCGCCCCCTCAGACCTGACGGGGGGAAACTTCAAACTCAAGGGTCGACAAGTGGGGTCGTTCCAGGCCTCTCGGTCCTGGTACAGCCTTATCATGCAGTCCATGGCTCGTGGGTGTTTCTCCCATCCCAGCGGGAATGGGACCACCTGAGGGTTAGGGCGGGCACTCGTGCATGCGTAGCAATCACTCTTTTGCATGCTCCTCACAGTATATTTGACCCATTCCATCCAGGCATTCGCCTCCCCGTATCCCGTTTCTATTTCAAAGGTCTTTTCCAAATCCGTTGTCTCAATTATTCTAATCTTTTCCTGCTTATCAGTGGTGGATGAGCCCCCAGACTCAGCTTCAATGACCGTGATATACGTGCAGCACAGCTGCATCCCCCCCCATCCTGCCTGGCCCCCAACTCTAATACCCAGTATTGTTCTATTAAGTCTCGCCTCGTTCTTTTCCAAGTTCTTTATGGTCAGATAGAGCGGATTGCACTGATTCTGCCCACAATCCCGTCCAGGGGTGATGGGATCACGGACAACTGACACCATAGCCTGGACCCCGGGGGCTGGAGGCCTACTTAGGCCTTCCCTACCATGCAATTGTAATACTAACGTCTGACCCTGGAATCCCCTCTCTCTCTCTAGATTCTGCTTAGTTTGATTCAGTTGACTTTTAGTCCTACAGGGCACCAACTCACATAGGTCTAAGCTAAGTGTCTGTGTTGATTGGTTGGCAAGCACGGAGATGGTGAACCACTGACGGTCCTCTGCTTGTTTTAACCAGAGGCCAAATTGGGTAACACGCACACAAAGACCCAGCCCAAGGATAATGGCATAGCAAGTTAACAATACGATTGACCGCATTTTGTCGCGACACCCGTAGCCCGAGGGCACAGTTCCTTTAGACTCGCCAAAGTCCGATTAGTTCGTTCTCAGGGTCTCTGTTCCTTAGATGCCTTTGTCAGAGAGGTTCGTTTGTCCTCCGTCGGTTGTGGCACTGGTCCCTTGACTCGAGTGTAATGTGTCCAGCCCTTTTCGGCCGTACGGACAGCCGTTTCGGTCGTCAAAAGTACCAGGAAGGGACCATCCCAAGTTGGTTCGAGGGTACGTTGCTTCCAGCTTTTAATCAGGACCCACTGACCCGGCTTGACGGTGTGCACCGCAAACTCGAGGGGCGGCGTCTGTGCCAAAAGTCCCTGTTGGCGTAAACGAGATAGAGCAGACCCCAGAGCCACCACATATTTTTGCACAAACATATCCCGAGACTCAAATACAGGAGGTTCCCCCTTCGGCCCATGGAACGGGAGGCCAAATAACATTTCGAAAGGAGAGACGCCCAAATCCCGCCTTGGCTGGGTGCGAATTTGCAACAGGGCAAGGGGTAGGCATTTGGTCCAAGGCAGGCCGATTTCACTCGTGAGCTTGGTTAGCTGCTTTTTGATGGTCTGGTTCATTCTTTCGACCTTGCCCGAGGAGGAGGGATGCCAGGGGGTGTGCAAATCCCAGTCAATCCCCATTGCTTGCACTACATTCTGGAGGATGGTCGAGGTGAAGTGGCTCCACTGGTCAGAGTCAATAGCGCGGGGTAGCCCAAATCGTGGGATGATTTGCTCGAGTAGAATCTTGCTAACCTGAGTTGCCGTTGCCGTGGTAGTGGGGAAAGCTTCCACCCATCCTGTCAGGTGATCTACCACTACTAATAGATACTTCAGGCGACCTGTGGGGGGGAGCTCAGTGTAATCTACCTGGATATACTCAAACGGCCGAGAGGCCGGACTCCTACCCCCTTGTCTTGCATGCTGCCGCAGCCCCCTTTTGTTAATCTTTCGACACGTTATGCAATCTCCTGTGACCTGCTTGGCTACCGTGTACAGACCAGGGTGAGCATATCGGCGCAGGAAGGCATCACACAGTGCCTGGGCGCCCCAGTGACCCCCTTGGTGTAAACGGGCAATAATGTCCCGCGTCAACGGTCGATTTAGTAGCTGGCGGCCATCGGGTAAGGTCCACTTGCCTTCCCTATCCTTTGTACCCCCCAGAGACGCGAGAAGAGTTTCTTCTTTGTCAGTAAACGTGGGCACTTCGGTAATTTCGGATATCTGTGGAATCCTTACCAGGCAGTTTATTACTTCCTTCCCCATCCCAGCCAATTTTGCCTGTTCATCTGCCAATTGATTCCCCAGGGTCTCTATTTTATCGTCTTTCTGGTGTCCTTTCACATGTACTACAGCAATCTCTTGTGGCAGCAACAAATCCTCCAAGATCATGGCTACTAGTTCCTCGTGGACCAACTCCTTTCCTCTACTATTTATCATTCCCCTTTCTTTCCAGATCTTCCCAAAGGTGTGTACTACCCCAAAGGCATACTTAGAGTCAGTGTAGATTGTCCCGGCTATTCCCTTTAAATTCCTCAGAGCTCGGTGCAAGGCGTACAATTCGCACGTTTGTGCGGACCAGGCATTCGGTAGCCGTCCACTTTCCACTAATTCCCAACCAGTCTCACTAATGACTGCATAACCGTTGTGTCTCTTCCCATCTATCACTCGAGAGGACCCATCAATGTACCACCGCCTACCTGCATGTAAGGGGGTATCCCTCAGATCTTCCCTCACTTTACTCTGGTACTCTATTATGTCTGAACAGCAGTGTTCCAGTTCCTCCTCGCCCTCCCCTTTCCAAAGAAAGTCCGCCGGGTTCTGGCAGCCCCCGACTTCTATTCGGAGGTCTTCTCGGTCTAACAATATGGCTTCATATTTCAGAATCCTCGAGTCAGTCAGCCACCTCCCGGCCTTCTGATTCAGGATAGTTCGAACCTGGTGGGGAGTAGTGACCGTCAAGGGGGCCCCGAAAGTCAACTTCCTGCTTTCCGCTACCAGCTTTGCCGAGGCTGCCACCGCTTGGACACACTCCGGCCACCCTCGGGAGACTGGATCCAGAATTTTTGACAGGAAAGCCACGGGCTTCCTTTTACCCCCCCAGTCCTGGGTCAATACTCCAAGAGCGGTTCCCTTTCTGGAGTTCACAAAGAGGCGAAATGTCTTACTAAAATCCGGCAAGCTTAAAACAGGTGCGGCCATCAATTTTCCTTTTAGGATTTCAATTAACTTTTTCTCCTCCTCCTCCCATTTTATTCTGTTGGGTGCCTCCTCAATGAGTTTTAGGTACAAGTCTTTAGTAAGGGGGGCATAGTCGTCTATCCATAACCGACAATAGCCTAAGAGTCCCAAGAACTTCCGCAACTCCCTCTTGGTCGTTGGGAGGCCTAGTTCGATTATTGCCCGCACTCTTTCCGGACTTATTCGGTTCTGTCCCTGGCTTATCAAGTGTCCCAGGTACTTAACCTCTTTCTCAACATATTGGAGCTTCTTCTGACTCACTCTTAACCCCTTCTCAGTGAGGTAATTTAACAGGCCATTAGCCCCAAGTAGGACGTCCTCCTCCGCCGGTCCGGATAAAAGGAGATCGTCCACGTATTGTATAAGCTTAAGGGACGGGGACAAGGTTAGTCCCTCCAATAATTGTTCCAGAATCTGCCCGAACAGAGTCGGGGACTCAGTGAATCCTTGGGGGAGTACGGTCCACCTGTACTGTTGTTTTCTGCCAGTATCAGGATCCTCCCATTCAAAAGCAAAAAGATCCCTACTGTCCTTGTCCAGGGGACATGCCCAGAAGGCATCCTTTAAGTCTATAACACTAAACCAGCCGTGGTCCGGGGGAATTCGCCCCAGAATAGTGTATGGGTTCGGTACCACAGGGTGCCGTACTTGGACAATTTTATTTACCTCCCTTAGGTCTTGGACCATTCGGTAGCTCCCATCCGACTTCCGGACCGGCAGGATTGGGGAATTGTATCGTGACATACAGGGCTCTACCAATCCATCTTTTATTAGGTCTTCCATAACTGTCTTCAGGCCCTGCCTCCCTTCCCAAGAGATGGGGTATTGGCGCACTCTGACGTCGGGGCTCTGGGGCTTTAATTTTACCTCCACAGGTCGAATTGCGAGTCCCCCCCGGTTCCCTTTGGCGACCCAAACCCTAGGGTCTATCTCTGTCAATCGGGACTCACTAAGGTATGACATGGTAACGGCTAATTCTTCCTCTTCTCCCACTTCTATTCGCAATCCGAAACGGACTATCAAATCCCGTCCCAACAACCCATAGGGAAGATGGGGGAGGTGAAGGAGTTCAACCTGGAGTTCCTCCTCCTCCAGCCGCAAGGGTTGTGGTTCGAATATTCTCGCACTAAAAACCCCACCCTTAACTCCTGAAATGTTTAATGTTTTAGCTTGGAAGCCAACCCCCCTCGGATGGAGGGGAATTGAGGACCTGCCAGCGCCTGTGTCAACTAAGAAGGTAACATCTTGTCTAAATGGGCCCACCCGTAAATTTACCAGGGGTTCTTGGTAGGCCCGTGTTCCGATCCTCCCCTGACTTCCCTAATCCATTTGTTCACACTCCATTTCATACATCCCTTCTCTTTCCCTTTTAAACTCGGGACAATCCCTTTTGAAGTGTCCCAGTTTCCCGCAATGGTAACATCCGGCCTTCTGAGGGCGCTCAATTCCATAAGATCCTCCTCTCTCACTTCTGCCCCGTCTCGCTTCTCTCCCTCTCCAACTTTTCTTCGACGTTCCTCTTTCCACCCCAGAATCTCCCTCCCCCATTCCGGTGGACTTACAAGCTTCCTGTACGGCTGCCACCATCATTTTTGTCTTATGTTTCTCCCTTATTACATCCCTCTGAAATTACACCTTCTGTGCTTCCCGTAATAATTCTGCAACATCCTTTTCAGCCCAATCCTCCACTTTCTGTAATTTCTTCTGAATGTCAGGCCATGACTTAGTCACAAAGTGCACCTTAAGCATGCTCTTGCCTATTTCCCCATCGGGGTCTAAACCTGAATACTTTCGCATGGACTCCCGCAAACGGTCTAAAAACTCACTCGGGGATTCATCCTTTTTCTGTCCAACTTCAAATGCTTTTGCTAAATTCCGCTGTTTGGGCACGCAGGTTTGGATCCCCCTGATTATAAGGCTTCTGAGGTCTGTCATATTGGCCCTTCCCCCCGCGTCGTTATGATCCCACCGGGGGTCCTCTAAGGGGTACTTCTGCTCTCCACGCTGAGGGCCGTCCTGATGCTCCCTATCCCAAATGGCCATTGCACTATTCCGGATCATAACAATTTCATCGTAATTAAATAGTATTCTCATCATGGCCTGCAGTTCAGCCCATGTGTAAATACTGGGCCCCAGAAATTGGTCCAGTTGTATTCCCACACTGACGGGGTCATCCAGTAGACGGGGTAGTTCATTACGGAGATGCCGGATATCCCCAGAATTTAAAGGTTGTACTACAAACCCGGTCCGTTCGTTCCCAAACGGCACCTCTCGTAAGGGGTTCAGCTGTTCAATATTATCACTCCTCCCAGCTCTCAATCCCTCTTCTCGACCTCTCCGCATCTCGAGTCGGACTGATTTCCTAGTGCCTGGGGTGAGTTCTGTGCCCCCTCCTGTACCCCCCCAGCAGTCCCTTCCTCACTGG
The DNA here is from genome assembly GCF_047496795.1 of Chiloscyllium punctatum. Classification (NCBI taxonomy): domain Eukaryota; kingdom Metazoa; phylum Chordata; class Chondrichthyes; order Orectolobiformes; family Hemiscylliidae; genus Chiloscyllium; species Chiloscyllium punctatum. The sequence goes on along the minus strand of NC_092760.1, from coordinate 11,666,888 downwards.
TCGTAGCCTGCTGGGACTCGGAATTATCCGTCGCAGGAGGGAGGTCCGCGCTGGACGCCTGGTCGTGCGCGGGTGGTATATACGGGGGTGGGGAAGACGGTGGCAAACCGTCGGTGAGGATGTCCCAAGACTTCTGGGGCTTCCTCGGGTCTGTTTGGGGAATCAGAGGATAGAGACGCGTGGGACTCTCGCCGTCTCCCGCCAACCAGGCGGCGGCATATTTGCTCTCCTCTGGGTCAAACGGTTGTTTTCTGTTAACATATACATTTAGGATTTGACACACCCAGTCTTCATCAGACCCATACTCGGGCCAAACTACCGAGGGGGCGCGGATAGGTTCTTTGGTCCATATAAAACAACAATATTTTATCATGGTCTCTTTCTTTAAGTCCTTCGTTCTACTACTGTCCGTCCATAGACTTAACTTCCGACCTAATGGACTATCGGGGGGTATTTCTTTCCCATTTGCAGTCTTCCCTGACTTTTCCTTAGTAGATCTAGAAGTCTGATTTCCCATGGTTTATCTTCGGTCCTGGTCTTAAACGCCCAAAGCGTTTTCACAGATGACCGTCAAAACCACAATTTCCCGTGGTTTATCTTCAGTCCTGGTCTTAAACGCCCAAAGCGTTTTCACAGATGACCGTCAAAACCACAATTTCCCGTGGTTTATCTTCAGTCCTGGTCTTAAACGCCCAAAGCGTTTTCACAGATGACCGTCAAAGCCACGCGGCCAACAAGGAAGAACAAAAGAATCTCTTACCTTGATCCGTGCACGGAGTTGTCTGGCCTTTTTAAATGTGTGTACCCCCGTGTATAGTCACTAACCGGTCGTCCCAGCACTCGTCCGTGTGTTCCTTTTCCAGGATTCAAAATTATTTTTAAATGAGCCGGGTCACATCGTCCCTTGGCCGACGGCCAACGGACCAAGCCGATCAGTGAGAAGTATAAATATATACTAGACGCGTCTTTGTTGTAATCAGGCTTGATCCGTGAGCCGAAGAGACTGCCCCCCCCCGGCAATAATTATTTCATCCCGGACGAGCCCCCAATTGTGCGAGATAGGTAGCTATCCAGCCCCATCTACGGCACTTTTCATTTCCCTTCCCAGGAACAAAGACACGGAGGAGTCAGTCCAAAACTTTTTCATTCAACTTTGCAAAGTCGGGTGCTGTTCCCAAAGGTACACACACACAAGCATAGTAATCTCCACACATTATATACATGTATATGTGGGCTGGGTTTACTACTGCTGCCTTGACCAACGAGTGCTCGGATTCCGCACTGTTTTCCTTTTTTGGGTTCTGGTGCCTGGGATTCTTTTATCATTCACTTGGCCAATCAGTGTTTGAGCTTCCCATTCTTCCCTTATATGGATGATGTTGTACAACTGTGGTTAAGGGCGGCCTCTCAACTATCGAGGAAAGCTGTTACAACTGTTTCATTCATATAAACGTGGGGGAGGTCCGGCAACAGTTTCGAGTGTCTGCTTGTGTTTACTATGAGGTAGAAAAGACTAAAAGGCAGCTAACCGTTTAAAAATTACACTACCCCCTACATGAGGGACTCGCTGTCGGAGTGAGTGAGGGTTCACTGTCGGAGTGAGTGAGGGTTCACTTTCGGAGTGAGTGAGGGTTCACGCTCGGAGTGAGTGATGGACTCGCTGTTGGAGAAAGTGAGGGTTCACTGTCGGAGTGAGTGAGGGACTCACTGTCGGAGTGAGTGAGCGTTCACTGTCGGAGTGAGTGAGGGTTCACTGTCGGAGTGAGTGAGGGACTCACTGTCGGAGTGAGTGAGCGTTCACTGTTGGAGTGAGTGAGGGTTCACTGTCGGAGTGAGTGAGGGTTCACTGTCGGAGTGAGTGAGGGACTCGCTGTCGGAGTGAGTGAGGGTTCACTGTCGGAGTGAGTGAGGGTTCACTGTCGGAGTGAGTGAGGGTTCACTGTTGGAGTGAGTGAGGGTTCACTGTCGGAGTGAGTGAGGGACTCACTGTCGGAGTGAGTGAGGGTTCACTGTTGGAGGGAGTGAGGGTTCACTGTCGGAGTGAGTGAGGGTTCACTGTCGGAGTGAGTGAGGGTTCACTGTCTGTGTGAGTGAGGGACTCGCTGTCGGAGTGAGTGAGGGTTCACTGTCGGAGTGAGTGAGGGTTCACTGTCGGAGTGAGTGAGGGTTCACTGTCGGAGTGAGTGAGGGTTCACTGTCGGAGTGAGTGAGGGACTCACTGTCGGAGTGAGTGAGGGTTCACTGTTGGAGTGAGTGAGGGACTCACTGTCGGAGTGAGTGAGGGTTCACTGTCGGAGTGAGTGAGGGTTCACTGTCGGAGTGAGTGAGGGACTCACTGTCGGAGTGAGTGAGGGTTCACTGTCGGAGTGAGTGAGGGTTCACTGTCGGAGTGAGTGAGGGACTCACTGTCGGAGTGAGTGAGGGTTCACTGTCGGAGTGAGTGAGGGTTCACTGTCGGAGTGAGTGAGGGTTCACTGTCTGTGTGAGTGAGGGACTCGCTGTCGGAGTGAGTGAGGGTTCACTGTCGGAGTGAGTGAGGGTTCACTGTCGGAGTGAGTGAGGGTTCACTGTCGGAGTGAGTGAGGGTTCACTGTCTGTGTGAGTGAGGGACTCGCTGTCGGAGTGAGTGAGGGACTCACTGTCGGAGTGAGTGAGGGTTCACTTTCGGGGTGAGTGAGGGTTCACGCTCGGAGTGAGTGAGGGACTCGCTGTTGGAGTGAGTGAGGGTTCTCTGTCGGAGTGAGTGAGGGTTCACTGTCGGAGTGAGTGAAGGTTCACTTTCGGAGTGAGTGAGGGTTCACGCTCGGAGTGAGTGAGGGACTCGCTGTCGGAGTGAGTGAGGGACTCACTGTCGGAGTGAGTGAGGGTTCACTGTCGGAGTGAGTGAGGGTTCACTGTCGGAGTGAGAGAGGGTTCACTGTCGGAGTGAGTGAGGGACTCACTGTCGGAGTGAATGAGGGTTCACTATCGGAGTGAGTGAGGGTTCACTATCGGAGTGAGTGAGGGACTCACTGTCGGAGTGAGTGAGGGACTCACTGTCGGAGTGAGGGAGGGTTCACTGTCGGAGTGAGTGAGGGTTCACTGTCGGAGTGAGTGAGGGACTCACTGTCGTAGTGAGTGAGGGTTCACTGTCGGAGTGAGTGAGGGTTCACTGTCGGAGTGAGTGAGGGACTCACTGTCGGAGTGAGTGAGGGTTCACTGTCGGAGTGAGTGAGGGACTCACTGTCGGAGTGAGTGAGGGACTCACTGTCGGAGTGAGTGAGGGTTCACTGTCGGAGTGAGTGAGGGTTCACTGTCGGAGTGAGTGAGGGACTCACTGTCGGAGTGAGTGAGGGTTCACTGTCGGAGTGAGTGAGGGACTCACTGTCGGAGTGAGTGAGGGACTCACTGTCGGAGTGAGTGAGGGTTCACTGTCGGAGTGAGTGAGGGACTCGCTGTCGGAGTGAGTGAGGATTCACTGTCGGAGTGAGTGAGGGTTCACTGTCGGAGTGAGTGAGGATTCACTGTCGGAGTGAGTGAGGGACTCGCTGTTGGAGTGAGTGAGGGACTCGCTGTCGGAGTGAGTGAGGGTTCACTCTCGGAGTGAGTGAGGGACTCGCTGTCGGAGTGAGTGAGGGACTCGCTGTCGGAGTGTGTGAGGGACTCACTGTCGGAGTGAGTGAGGGTTCACTGTCGGAGTGAGTGAGGGTTCACTGTCGGAGTGAGTGAGGGACTCGCTGTCGGAGTGAGTGAGGGACTCGCTGTCGGAGTGAGTGAGGGTTCACTGTCGGAGTGAGTGAGGATTCACTTTCGGAGTGAGTGAGGGTTCACGCTCGGAGTGAGTGAGGGACTCGCTGTTGGAGTGAGTGAGGGTTCTCTGTCGGAGTGAGTGAGGGTTCACTGTCGGAGTGAGTGAGGGTTCACTTTCGGAGTGAGTGAGGGTTCACGCTCGGAGTGAGTGAGGGACTCGCTGTCGGAGTGAGTGAGGGACTCACTGTCGGAGTGAGTGAGGGTTCACTGTCGGAGTGAGTGAGGGTTCACTGTCGGAGTGAGAGAGGGTTCACTGTCGGAGTGAGTGAGGGACTCACTGTCGGAGTGAATGAGGGTTCACTATCGGAGTGAGTGCGGGTTCACTGTCGGAGTGAGTGAGGGACTCACTGTCGGAGTGAGTGAGGGTTCACTGTCGGAGTGAGTGAGGGTTCACTGTCGGAGTGAGTGAGGGACTCACTGTCGGAGTGAGTGAGGGTTCACTGTCGGAGTGAGTGAGGGTTCACTGTCGGAGTGAGTGAGGGACTCACTGTCGGAGTGAGTGAGGATTCACTGTCGGAGTGAGTGAGGGACTCGCTGTCGGAGTGAGTGAGGGTTCACTGTCGGAGTGAGTGAGGGTTCACTGTCGGAGTGAGTGAGGGACTCACAGTCGGAGTGAGTGAGGGTTCACTGTCGGAGTGAGTGAGGGTTCACTGTCGGAGTGAGTGAGGGACTCACTGTCGGAGTGAGTGAGGGTTCACTGTTGGAGTGAGTGAGGGACTCGCTGTTGGAGTGAGTGAGGGTTCACTGTCGGAGTGAGTGTGGGTTCACTGTCGGACTGAGTGAGGGTTCACTGTCGGAGTGAGTGAGGGACTCGCTGTCGGAGTGAGTGAGTGACACACTGTCGGAGTGAGTGAGGGTTCACTGTCGGAGTGAGTGAGGGTTCACTGTCGGAGTGAGTGAGAGTTCACTGTCGGAGTGAGTGAGGGTTCACTGTCGGAGTGAGTGAGGGACTCACTGTCGGAGTGAGTGAGGGACTCGCTGTCGGAGTGAGTGAGGGTTCACTGTCGGAGTGAGTGAGGGACTCACTGTCGGAGTGAGTGAGGGACTCGCTGTCGGAGAGTGTGAGGGACTCACTGTCGGAGTGAGTGAGGGTTCACTGTCGGAGTGAGTGAGGGTTCACTGTCGGAGTGAGTGAGGGTTCACTGTCGGAGTGAGTGAGGGACTCGCTGTCGGAGTGAGTGAGGGACTCGCTGTCGGAGTGAGTGAGGGTTCACTGTCGGAGTGAGTGAGGGTTCACTGTCGGAGTGAGTGAGGGACTCACTGTCGGAGTGAGTGAGGGTTCACTGTCGGAGTGAGTGAGGGACTCACTGTCGGAGTGAGTGAGGGTTCATGGTCGGAGTGAGTGAGGGTTCACTGTCGGAGTGAGTGAGGGACTCGCTGTCGGAGTGAGTGAGGGACTCGCTGTCGGAGTGAGTGAGGGACTCACTGTCGGAGTGAGTGAGGGACTCGCTGTCGGAGTGAGTGAGGGACTCGCTGTCGGAGTGAGTGAGGGTTCACTGTCGGAGTGAGTGAGGGTTCACTGTCGGAGTGAGTGAGGGTTCACTGTCGGAGGGAGTGAGGGTTCACTGTCGGAGTGAGTGAGGGTTCACTGTCGGAGTGAGTGAGGGTTCTCTGTCGGAGTGAGTGAGGGACTCACTGTCGGAGTGAGTGAGGGTTCACTGTCGGAGTGAGTGAGGGTTCACTGTCGGAGTGAGTGAGGGTTCACTGTTGTAGTGAGTGAGGGACTCGCTGTCGGAGTGAGTGAGGGACTCACTGTCGGAGTGAGTGAGGGTTCACTCTCGGAGTGAGTGAGGGTTCACTGTCGGAGTGAGTGAGGGTTCACTGTCTGAGTGAGTGAGGGTTCACTGTCGGAGTGAGTGAGGGACTCACTGTCGGAGTGAGTGAGGGACTCACTGTCGGAGGGAGTGAGGGTTCACTGTCGGAGTGAGTGAGGGTTCACTGTCGGAGTGAGTGAGGGTTCACTGTTGGAGTGAGTGAGGGTTCACTGTCGGAATGAGTGAGGGTTCACTGTCGGAGTGAGTGAGGGTTCACAGTCGGAGTGAGTGAGGGACTCGCTGTCGGAGTGAGTGATGGTTCACTGTCGGAGTGAGTGAGGGTTCACTGTCGGAGTGAGTGAGGGTTCACTGTCGGAGTGAGTGAGGGACTCGCTGTTTGAGTGAGTGAGGGACTCGCTGTCGGAGTGAGTGAGGGTTCACTGTCGGAGTGAGTGAGGGTTCACTGTCGGAGTGAGTGAGGGACTCGCTGTCGGAGTGAGTGAGGGACTCACTGTCGGAGTGAGTGAGGGTTCACTGTTGGAGTGAGTGAGGGTTCACTCTCGGAGTGAGTGAGGGACTGTCGGAGTGAGTGAGGGTTCACTGTCGGAGTGAGTGAGGGACTCGCTGTCGGAGTGAGTGAGGGTGCACTGTCGGAGTGAGTGAGGGACTCACTGTCGGAGTGAGTGAGGGTTCACTGTTGGAGCGAGTGAGGGTTCACTGTCGGAGTGAGTGAGGGTGCACTGTCGGAGTGAGTGAGGGACTCACTGTCGGAGTGAGTGAGGGTGCACTGTCGGAGTGAGTGAGGGACTCACTGTCGGAGTGAGTGAGGGTTCACTGTTGGAGTGAGTGAGGGACTCTGTCGGAGTGTGTGAGGGTTCACTGTCTGAGTGAGTGAGGGTTCACTGTCGGAGTGAGTGAGGGACTCACTGTCGGAGGGAGTGAGGGTTCACTGTCGGAGTGAGTGAGGGTTCACTGTCGGAGTGAGTGAGGGTTCACTGTTGGAGTGAGTGAGGGACTCTGTCGGAGTGTGTGAGGGTTCACTGTCTGAGTGAGTGAGGGTTCACTGTCGGAGTGAGTGAGGGACTCACTGTCGGAGTGAGTGAGGGTTCACTGTCGGAGTGAGTGAGGTTCTCACTGTCGGAGTGAGTGAGGTTTCTCTGTCAGAGTGAGTGAGGGTTCACTGTCGGAGTGAGTGAGGGACTCGCTGTCGGAGTGAGTGAGGGACTCACTCTCGGAGTGAGTGAGGGTTCACTGTCGGAGTGAGTGAGGGTTCACTGTCGGAGTGAGTGAGGGACTCGCTGTCGGAGTGAGTGAGGGTTCACTGTTGGAGTGAGTGAGGGTTCACTGTCGGAGTGAGTGAGGGACTCGATGTCGGAGTGAGTGAGAGTTCACTCTCGGAGTGAGTGAGGGTTCACTGTTGGAGTGAGTGAGGGTTCACTGTCGGAGTGAGTGAGGGACTCGCTGGCCGATTGAGTAAGGGCTCACGCTCGGAGTGAGTGAGGGTTCACTGTCAGAGTGAGTGAGGGACTCGCTGTCGGAGTGAGTGAGGGTTCACTGTCGGAGTGAGTGAGGGTTCACTGTCGGAGTGAGTGAGGATTCTCTGTCGGAGTGAGTGAGGGTTCACTGTCGGAGTGAGTGAGGGTTCACTGTCGGAGTGAGTGAGGGTTCACTGTCGGAGTGAGTGTGGGTTCACTTTCGGAGTGAGTGAGGGTTCACTGTCGTAGTGAGTGAGGGTTCACTGTTAGAGTGAGGGAGGGTTCACTGTCGGAGTGAGTGAGGGTTCACTGTCGGAGTGAGTGAGGGTTCACTGTCGGAGTGAGTGAGGATTCACTGTCGGAGTGAGTGAGGGTTCCCCCTCGGAGTGAGTGAGGGTTCACTGTTGGAGTGAGTGAGGGTTCCCCCTCGGAGTGAGTGAGGGTTCCCCCTCGGAGTGAGTGATGGTTCCCTGTCGGAGTGAGTGAGGGTTCCCCCTCAGAGTGAGTGAGGGTTCCCGGTCGGAGTGAGTGAGGGTTCCCCCTCGGAGGGAGTGAGGGTTCCCCCTCGGAGTGAGTGAAGGTTCCCCCTCGGAGGGAGTGAGGGTTCCCCCTCGGAGGGAGTGAGGGTTCACTGTCGGAGGGAGTGAGGGTTCCCCCTCGGAGGGAGTGAGGGTTCCCCCTCGGAGTGAGTGAGGGTTCCCCCTCGGAGGGAGTGAGGGTTCACTGTCGGAGTGAGTGAGGGTTCCCCCTCGGAGGGAGTGAGGGTTCCCTGTCGGAGGGAGTGAGGGTTCCCCCTCGGAGGGAGTGAGGGTTCCCTGTCGGAGTGAGTGAGGGTTCCCTGTCGGAGTGAGTGAGGGTTCCCCCTCGGAGGGAGTGAGGGTTCCCTGTCGGAGTGAGTGAGGGTTCCCCCTCGGTGTGAGTGAGGGTTCCCCCTCGGAGGGAGTGAGGGTTCCCCCTCGGAGGGTGTGAGGGTTCCCGGTCGGAGTGAGTGAGGGTTCACTGTCGGAGGGAGTGAGGGTTTCCCCTCGGAGGGAGTGAGGGTTTCCTCTCGGAGGGAGTGAGGCTTCCCCCTCGGAGGGAGTGAGGGTTCACTGTCGGAGTGAGTGAGGGTTCCCCCTCGGTGTGAGTGAGGGTTCACTGTTGGAGTGAGTGAGGGTTCCCGGTCGGAGTGAGTGAGGGTTCCCCCTCGGAGGGAGTGAGGGTTCCCCCTCGGAGGGAGTGAGGGTTCCCCCTCGGAGGGAGTGAGGGTCCTGTAGTGCCCTGTTGTCTCTGGTGTGTGTGTGTGTGTGTGTCACTGTGTGAGTGTCATGGCTGATACTGTGAGAGGGGTGAACCGTGCAGAGTGAGCCTGACCTTGTTGTGGGAGTTGGGATGGACCCGGCCCTGCTCGCTGAGGGCAGGCTGGAGGTGGTTGGTTTTGTGAGGGGAATCCCTCGCCCCGGTGGGAGCAGTCTCCCAGCCGAACTGCACCTTCTGCTTCCTTCTGTTTCCATCGAGTTGGCGCTGGGGAGTCAGCCAGGTACTGCAGGATGCTGCTGTCTCAGGGAGGGGAGGACTCAGGCCTGTTCCAGCTCAGAGCCTGGTCATTGAGTGAAGGGGCTGACCCCATCCTGACCAGCCCCTCCCTGTCACTCGGGCAGTGTCGTGTCGTGCCAATGTCAGCAATTTAAACGTGACTCGGTGACTGTGTTAGATTGGATGTATAGGTTGGCAATTTATTACAGAGTCAGAACGATACCCCACGTGGGAAGGTCATTTGACCCATCAAGCCTGTGCTAGCTCATTCAATAGGCAGTCCAATTGTTTTTGCTGTGTTCCCACATCTCTGTCCTGCTGTAAGGATGTGTCCCATTCCCTTGCAGAAGGCCGTTCTCATCTCTGTGTCCACGAGGCAGGACGTTCCAACCCTCACTCACTCACTACGCAGCACAGATCTCCTCACATTGCCCAACTGGGCTCTTCCTCCTTCATTAGGGTGAGAGGGGAAAGATATAAACGGGGCCTACCTTTTTCACACAGAGGGTGGTATGGGTATGGAATGAGCTGCCAGAGGATGTGATGGAGGCAGGTACAATTGCAACATTTAAGAGGCATTTGGATGGGTATATGAATAGGAAGGGTTTGGAGGGATATGGGCCGGGTGCTGGCAGGTGGGACTAGATTGGGTTGGGATATCTGGTCGGCATGGACAGGTTGGACCGAAGGGTCTGTTTCCATGCTGTACATCTCTGTGACTTTGTGGTTTGGAAGCCCTTCTGCTCTTTCTCTCTCTCTCTCTCTCTCCGCCTCCCCCCCCGACTGTCTCTCTTTCTCTTTCACTGTCTGTCTGTATGTCTCTCTCTCACTAACTCTTATCTCTCTCCTATCTCTCTCTCTGTCTCTCTTTCTCAGTAATTCTTATCTCTCTCTCTCTTTCTCACTAACTCTTATCTCTCTCTCTCTTTTCTCTCTCTCTCTGTCTCTCTTTCTCACTAACTCTTATCTCTCTCTCTCTCTCTTTTCTCTCTCTCTCTCTCTGTCTCTCTCTCTCTGTCTCTCTCTCTCTCTGTCTCTCTCTTTTCTCCCTCTCTCTCTGTCTCTCTCTCTGTCTCTCTTTCTGTCTCTCTTTCTCACTAACTCTTATCTCTCTCTCTCTCTCTGTCTCTCTCTTTTCTCTCTCTCTCTCTTTTCTCTCTCTCTCTCCCTAACTCTCATCTCTCTCTCTGTCTCTCTCTTTTCTCTCTCTCTCTCTCTGTCTCTCTCTCTCTCCCTACCTCTTATCTCTCTCTCTCTCTCTTTTCTCTCTCTCTCTCTCTCCCTACCTCTTATCTCTCTCTCTCTCTTTTCTCTCTCTCTGTCTCTCTCTCTCCCTAACTCTTGTCTCTCTCTCTCTGTCTCTCTCTTTTCCATCTCTCTCTCTGTCTCTCTCTCTCCCTACCTCTTATCTCTCTCTCTCTCTCTCTCTTTTCTCTCTCTCTCTGTCTCTCTCTCTCTCCCTACCTCTCATCTCTCTCTCTCTCTCTGTCCATTAGGACACCGATATTCCCGGTTCCATCAGCCTGTCCGTGCGGCTGCTTTTTCTCTCTGTGCCCATGGACTCTAACATCTTCCCTGTCTGCACCTGCAGCACTTCTCGGAGAACCTGGACGACTTCTCCAACGAGCTGTTCAGCAGCTTCTTCGAGGACCCGGTGTTGGCTGAGAAGCCCCCTCTGTTGGATATGGATCTTGACCCAGGTACCCCGGACATCCAGGCAGAACACAGCTACTCCCTGAGTGGAGACTCTGCCCCCCAAAGCCCAGTCATGCCCATCAAGATGGACGAGTTCAGCAAAGGTAAAGGAGGCCTTACACATGGGGGAGTGAGAATGGGCACCCCTTGCCCCCTTTTACACCAGCGTGCCCACATACCCAACAGAGTCGAGGGGAATAATAAAAAAAAACAGGTCTGATTTTTCCTTTTGACCCAGAGTCGAGACCCCCCCTCACTCACGGACTGTTAGTGTTCCCCCACCCCCCACCCCCCACACAACTTCTGTCAAGTTTCCTGAGATAAATACTGGCAATACTGCACGCTGACTTCTTCACAGGTTTGTTTTTCATAATCTACCAAACTCACCTGGTTTGGGAATTTCACAGATGAAATCTTGACCCCCCCCCCCCCAGGTAACTGTGCTTTCCCTGCACTGCCCTGTACTCCTTTCGAAGGAAGAAACTATATTCAAAGGAAGAAACAGATAGGCGGTTTTGTGGGAACGAGAGAGACTCACGTTTGTTATGTTGCCTCCCAGGTGCAAGGGTGCGTGATGTCTCTAATCGTGTTTTCTGGGTCCTTAAGGGGGAGGGGGAGCAGCCTGAAGTCGTGGTCCATATTGGCACCAATGACATAGGTAGGAGGAGTGCTGAGGATGTTAGACAGGCTTTCAGGGAGCTAGGTTGGAAGCTCAGAGTTAGAACGAACAGAGTTGTTGTCTCTGGTTTGTTACCCGTGCCACGTGATAGAGAGTCGAGGAATAGGGAGAGAGAACAGTTAAATACGTGGCTACAGGGATGGTGCAGGAGGGAGGGATTTAGTTACTTGGATAACTGGGGTTCTTTCTGGGGAAGGTGGGACCTCTATAAACAGGATGGTCTGCACCTGAACCTGAGGGGCACCAGTATCCTTGGGGGGAGGTTTGCTAGTGCTCTTGGGGGGGGGTTTAAACTAACTCTGCAGGGGCATGGGAACCCAGACTGTAGCTTTAGGGTGCAGGACCTGGAGTGTAGGGAGGTCAGGAATATGGCATCAATCTTAAAGGAGGGTGCCGGTAAACGGGAAGGTGGCTTGAAGTGTGTATACTTTAATGCCAGAAGTATACGAAATAAGGTAGGTGAACTTGCAGCGTGGGTTGGTACCTGGGACTTCGATGTTGTGGCTATTACGGAGACGTGGCTAGATCAGGGACAGGATTGGCTGTTGCAGGTTCCAGGGTTTAAATGTTTTAGTAGGGTCAGAGGTGGGGGTAAAAGAGGGGGGGGTGTGGCTTTGCTTGTCAAAGATAGTATTACAGCGGTGGAATGGACGATGGACGAAGATTTGCCATCTGAGGTAGTTTGGGCTGAGGTTAGAAATAGGAGAGGTGAGGTCACCCTGTTAGGAGTCTTTTACAGGCCTCCTAATAGTCCTAGAATTGTTGAAGAAAGGATTGCGAAGATGATTCAGGAGAAGAGTGACAGTAATAGGGTGATTGTTATGGGAGACTTTAACTTTCCTGATATTGATTGGGAAAGCTATAGCTCAAGTTCGTTAGATGGGTCAGTGTTTGTCCAATGTGTGCAGGAGAGTTTCCTGACACAATATGTAGATAAGCCAACAAGAGGTGAGGCCATACTGGATTTGGTTCTGGGTAACGAACCAGGTCAGGTATTAGAACTAGAGGTAGGTGAGCACTTTGGGGACAGTGACCACAATTCGGTGATTTTTACTCTAGTGATGGAGAGGGATAACTGTGTACTACAGGGCAAGAGTTATAGCTGGGGGCAGGGAAATTATGATGCGTTGAGGCATGACTTAGGATGTGTGGATTGGAAAAATAGGCTTCAAGGGAAGGACACAAATGATATGTGGAACTTGTTCAAGGAGCAACTATTGAGTGTCCTTGATAAGTGCGTACCTATCAGGCAGGGAGGAAAGGGTCGTGTGAGGGAGCCGTGGTTTAATAAGGAATTGGAATCCCTTGTTAAATGGAAGAGGGCGGCCTTTGTAAAGATGAGGCGTGAAGGTTCAATAGGGGCGATTGAGAGTTATAAGGTAGCCAGGAAGGACCTGAAGAGAGAGCTAAGAGCAGCAAGGAGGGGACATGAAAGGTCCTTAGTTGGTAGGATTAGGGAAAACCCTAAGGCTTTCTATAGGTATGTTAGGAATAAAAGAATGACTAGGGTAGGAATAGGTCCAATCAAGGATAGTAATGGGAAGTTGCGTGTGGAGGCTGAAGAGATTGGGGAGGCACTGAATGAATACTTTTCGTCAGTATTCACTCAGGAACAGGACATTGTTGTCGATATGAATACTGAGGCACGAATAAGTAGAATGGATGGCTTTGAGATATGTAGAGAAGAGGTGTTGGAAATTCTGGCAAGGGTGAAAATAGATAAGTCCCCTGGGCCTGATGGCATTTATCCTAGGATTCTCTGGGAAGCAAGGGAGGAGATTGCAGAGCCATTGGCCTTGATTTTTGTGTCCTCTTTGTCTACAGGAGTAGTGCTAGAGGACTGGAGGCTAGCAAACGTGGTTCCCTTGTTCAAGAAGGGGAGTAGGGATAATCCTAGTAACTATAGGCCAGTGAGTCTCACTTCTGTTGTGGGCAAAGTCTTAGAGAGAATTGTAAGGGATAGGATTTATGAACATCTGGATAAGAATAATGTGATCAAGGATAGTCAGCATGGTTTTGTGAAGGGCAGGTCGTGTCTCACAAACCTTATTGAATTCTTTGAGAAGGTGACTAAGGAGGTAGATGAGGGGAAAGCGGTAGATGTGGTATATATGGATTTTAGTAAGGCGTTTGATAAGGTCCCCCATGGTAGGCTACTGCAGAGAATACAGAGATATGGCATTGAGGGTGAGTTGGAGGTTTGGATTAGGAATTGGCTCTCTGGAAGAAGACAGAGGGTAGTAGTTGATGGCAAAGGTTCATCTTGGAGTGCCGTCACTAGCGGTGTTCCGCAAGGATCTGTTTTGGGACCATTGCTGTTTGTCATTTTTATAAATGACCTGGAGGAAGGGTTAGAAGGTTGGGTGAGCAAGTTTGCGGATGATACAAAAGTCGGAGGAGTTGTAGACAGTGAGGAAGGATGTGGCAGGTTACAGCGGGATATAGAGAAGCTGCAGAGCTGGGCAGAAAGGTGGCAAATGGAGTTCAATGTGGGTAAGTGTGAGGTGATTCACTTTGGTAAGAGTAACAAAAAGATGGGGTACTGGGCTAATGGTCGGATACTT